>NW_023994185.1:152500-217500 GCF_015586225.1 Lucilia sericata | reverse complement strand
TTGCACCCGAGTATTACGAGTGCCAGTAGATAGCTCTGTTGCTGTTGTTTTTGTAAACATGGCAACCAGCTCTATAAACAATCAAATTTATTTGTTTAACAAAAAAATTACCAACAACAAATATAAATATTTTTACTACGATATTCCTATTCCACATGAGCAATAAGAGGCACTCACTCACTTAACAAACAAAAATGTACATAATTCGAAAAAAATACAAGAAGGATTTAAATTAGATAAAAAGGTAATTTAAAAAAATATTAAAAAAAAGAAAAAACAAAATTAAAATAAATGTACAAAATGTACAGTTAAAGTGCAAATTTTTTTACTCAATGTCAGTTGAATTACAAATATACTTTAAATCATTGACGAGTGTTTTAAATTTTGATTTTAATAATGGAAGAATATTCAAAATTTATCTTTATTTCAAGAATATCTTAAAAATAAAGCTTTGACAAATTTGTGTTTCAGTCAAACGATATATCTTGAGACTCTAAACAAAAATCTTTCACTATTGCCGCCTTTGACTAGTAAGGCCGGACACGTAGTGTTTTTAATCCGGAGAATTCTAAATCGAGGGCCAATATTCATAGTTCCTTTTTGCTTATATTCATGAAAATAAGATTTTGATACCAAAATAGAGACAGCTCTATATGAGGTTGTTCGAATTATATGAACATCTCTCTGTCCAAGCAAGTAGATTGTTTCACACCATAGGGACGATAATGTCATACTTACTAGTACCTAGAATGTTTCCAGATGTGATTAGAGACAGTATGTCTAAAGTTCTGGTGCTATTCAAAAACTAGGCATTAGACAGTGGTCTAGGAGGAAATCCAAGCAAGACGAAACTGGTACTTTTCATAACAAAGACCCAAATTTCAAAGCTTCAACCTACCGCCATTGATAGAGTTTTCAAAGTCAGAGTTCTTTCCAGGAATGACTGGTGCATGTGTAACCTACCGCATGAATTTGCCACCAGTATCTATGCAGATAGTTCTAAAATATGCTGCGGTAGTGTATTTTGCAAAGAAACTGGGATAAGTTTCTCTCAACAACTTCCCAACAGCTCTAGTATTTTCCAAGCAAAAATATTTGCGATATCAACCGGTTGAGCATTATATGATCTCAATATTCGTGCAATATAGGCATTTTAGTCGATAGCATTTGCTTCATTAATCTTCTATACCACCACCTCCCTATTAGTTAGACAATGTAAGAATGTCTGAGTGCTTTACGTAAACATCTGCCTTTACAGCCATATTTTACAGTGGTCTTCTTCATCCACTATGTAGACTTGAAAACGGTCCACCACGCCGTTAATAGAGTTCTGCCGGTCCAATTACAAGCAGTTTGCTGGAGTACTCGAGCTATCTAATCTTTTGCCAGGTGATCACGTTGCGGAATGCACAATGCTACCCCGACGGGCAAAGAAGTGCCGGTAGAATCAGAAAAGAGGGGTAACGAAACCATAATCTCGGTGTAACGCCGAGACGAGCATCCCCATCCTCTAGTGATCCGCTCAGACAGATTTCTCGTCCTTCAGACGCACAACCACATCATAAGGATCTGTTACTTCTGCAACAGCACCTAGAGACGTTTTTGATAGTCCGTAATACCCAGCCAATAAATCAGGATCCTTTGTATGTCGAGATAATGTGACAAAGGATGCAGGTATTTCCAAAGTCAAATGAACCGAATAATTGCAACGACAATTTGAGTGGTGGGCCTCAACAATTATCCGCGTAACATATAATAATATGCATCCTGTTGAGATAGCAACAACACCGATAACTTTCCTGAAGTAAAAGGTATACTAAATCAGTAATAGTCTCCCTGCGAACAAAGGAGACTTTCCCGATCAGCATAAGTTGCTCTGTCACATCTCGATCAGCATAAGTTGCTCTGTCACATCTCCCAGTGGCATCTATTGAGATGGCAACAGCACCGGAGAGAGAATCCAGACATATATGGAATTTAGATATATCAGTCCTTAAACATTCTACTACGCGAAGAGTGAGAAATACTCCACGTGTTCATTTATCCAGCATATGTTTCTCTGTCACATCTGCAGTGAAATCTGTTGAGATGGCACCGGAGAGAGAATCCAGACATATATAGAATTTGGATATATCAGTCGTTAAACCAACATTCTACTACGCAAAGAGTGAGGATACTCCACGGGTTCAAGAACCCAGCATTAGTTGCTCTGTCACATCTCCTAGTAACATCTGTTGAGATGGTAACAGCACTGGAGGGAGAATACAGACTTATTTGGATATATCAGTCCTTAAACCAACAATCTACTACGCGAAGAGTAAGAGATACTCCACGAGTTCAGTCAACAGCACCGGAGAGAGAACCCAGACATATTTGTATATATTAGTCCTTAAACCAACATTCTCTCCCCGCGATTTTGGGTTTTAAATTATAGCCACTATGTGACTCTCGAATGAACCTAAACCAAATGACCAGCCTAGACAAAGTCCTGGGGGCAGATTATCTGGCGCTCTGGTTCGACATCATGTGAAATTTTCCAAGGAAAGGCCGAGGATACAATAGATCATCACCAGTTTATAGTCCCGGCAGACTGGAAATGTTGGTAGCACCACTTTTCATCGGGGAATTGCAATAACACCATTTCAACAAGTTAACATGCACCCGGGGGGTTATACAATGTAAGAAGTTTTTGTCAAGGCTGAGTCGTCTGTCCAACCTTATATTGTCTGACCTAGTCAAGATGACATATTTTAAAAATAAGAGCAAGATAAACAAATGAAGATTCAGATCATCTGATCAATGATTGACATTATAACATAATAAAGGTACTTATCAATATAAATTGAATGGCTACCATGCAACTTTTACCGACGGCACTGAATATTAAAAACTACTAAACAGAATTTAGAATTTATTACTTAACTTAAAAAAATATGGCCCTTTTTCTGCTTATTTACTTTGCCTTCCCAAAAAAAAGATGATGATAATGATGATGTCATCAACATCATTGTCATGAATATAAAATAATGTTTAACCAGTGCTCAATTTGAGATCAGAGCGCTTTTTAGTAAGTTGATGCCACTTTTAAGTTGCAGTTAACAAAAAACGGCGAGCGAACAAACAAACAAAAATGGTGGAGCAAAAAGAAAATAAAAAATTAAAATAAACAGTCAAGTTAACAATAAATAACAAGCTGAATGCAATCACAAACACAACCACTTAAACTTGCAGCAACAACCAAAAAAAAGGACACCTACTACAAGCAGCAAAACACAAACGGCCTGCGATTAAATACATAACGAGAGAAGAAGCAACAAAAAAGCATACTTTTATACAGATGTTTGTATGTGTTTGTATATAGAAAGAAAAAAAGTGTCGCACTCAACAATAAACCCAAGAAAACACGTAAAAAGCTTTAAGAAAACCACTTTAGAAATGAATCATGCAACATACAAATAAATGTATGGTGGTTGCATGCCACGAGCTAAAGAATACCTCAAGCTATCAAAAAACACAATCAAATGAAAACATAAGCAAAAAAAAAAAAAGCCAAAAAACAGATGCTGGGCATTAACAATACAAACATACTTATGTATGTAAGTCTGTATGAAAAAAGAATCCTTTTATCTCGGTGAGTAATTTTTTGCTGTATTATAAACAAGGAGAAGAGCAAGTGTTGAAGGATGTGCTCCTAAAGATGTTTGTGTCTTTTGTGGGAGTCTAACTAGCGGCGGGTGGGGAAGGAGTATGCATGTGTATATAAGCTTTAATATATAATAAATTTTGTATATATACAAAGCGTATATGTATGTGCATATATGTGTGTGTATGTTTGCTTAAAAACAAAATGATGTTCATTTTTTATTATGCTTTCAAAAATTCCTATATTTCCCTCTCTTTCTCACCTATTGTTCATAAGGAAAAAAGATTCATAAATATTTAAAGAGGGCGTGTTTGTGTCTATAAACATCATCATCATCATGATTATTATTAACAACTTCATTAACATCTTCTGCAACGTAATAATGATTATGAGTTGTTTTGTTTGTGTAAACAATTTCATTCATAACTGTAAATATTAGAGTTGTATTCAGAGCTCTTTTATCAGGTAAACTGCACTACCTACAACAACAGGATTTAAATAATAATTTCTCCTTAACATTTACTCTCTTGTTTCCACTCTCTGCATTATCCTTCTCCATTCATTCACTAATACCTTAGCATTTGTGTATTTCTCATGCTACTTTCTCTTTCTATCATTAATTATGATGTTTTTCTTCTTAGTTATTTAAGGGTGTTTCTCTATATTTTCCTGGTTTTATTTGATTTTTGTTTGTGCTTTTAGTTGTTTTTGCTTTTGCTCTTTTGCTTTGTGTAAACCATCCCTTAAGATTTGTTGTGTGTGTGTGTTTGATTTTTGCAGTACAGAGGGGTTTGTTTGTTCAGAATTTTCATAAATTTTAATCATACTTGAGCAAATACTACTCATCATTCGTATTTCAACCGTACAAACGTTTAAAACAAATACGCGCTAAAAAAAAAGAAATTTTCAAACAAACTTACAAACTTTTTAAAAAATTACGTAGTTAATTAAAAAAATAAATATTTATATTACAAAAAACATTTAAATAAATAATAAAACAAGTGTTTGTTGCAACTAATGTTGTAGTTTTTAATTAGAAAATTTTTTAACAAAAAATTATTTAAAAAAAACTTTATAATTTTCCAAAAAGTGTTAATACATTTGTGTTTAATTTAATCAAATACTCAACGCCCACGAAATTGGATATAAACTTGGAGTGTTTTCCCAAATATGGTCTACTTTGTATGTATTTTTTCTTTTAACTTTTATAAAATTTTTTAAATAAAATGCTTAAATAAAAATCTATCTGAATTTGTTAATTTTTAAAAAATACCGTCGGCAGTTCCAATTGGAATATTTAGGAGAATTTCAAAGTTGTTGTTATATACCGTCGGTAACCTATAAAGATTTCTAATTTTGATTTATGAAAAAAGGATAATTTAATGGACCCGTTACGAATCATAAGTTATAATTCCTTTTAAAATTTTACCAAAACTCCTAATATGTTCAAAATGTTTAAAATATTTTAAATTTTTAGAGACATTTTGAATAAAAAATTTTCAAAATTTAATTTATTTAAATAAATTTTAAAACCTAAAGTTAACTTAGAGCTAATTTATAGTGATATGAACCTACCATTTGAAAAACTTAATTTATCAGGACAAATGTTTCTGCATTGTTCCGAAAAGAGCTCAAAATTAGTTAGAACCAAAATAGTCGTACAAATTCCCACAACAATTGGATCTTAGCTCCGAAACATAACGAATCATAATCGGTCAAATATTATCAACTCAGTACTATCTGCATCAAACGAAAGTTTCTTTTCCCCCCAAAAAGGCATTATCGGCCATAGGAACTGTTACAACAACATTTTCTTTATAAATATAAAAAAATTAAGATCCTTTTTCTTATGAATCCAGACTTTTTGAAATTTTAAGAGTTTAATTACTGCTGATTTATCGTGAAATGAACCTCCCGATATTCCTTCCGAAAAGAGCTCAAAATTAATTAGAACCAAATCGAACCATTCCAACGATAATTGGATCTTCGCGCCGGTACGTAACGAAACAAACTCAGCTAAAGAGTGTAAACACGGCGATATTTGCATCAAACGAAAGTTTTTTTTCCCCCAGGAAGTAACTACCGGCCACAGTCGAACTGTTACAACAACAACATTTTCTTTTAAAATATAGAAAATTTTAAAATCTTAAAACTTTAAAATGCTCTCTTGAGTAGTTTAACACATAATTTAAAATCCTTTTTCTTATGGATCCTTACGTTTTGAAATTTTAAGAGTTTAATTAGTGCCGACTTGTCGTGAAATACCTGCCAATATTCCTTCCAAAATATTATTTTGAAAAGCAGAATTTATCAGATCAAAGTTAATTAGAACCAAATTAGTCAAACCATTGCTCACGACAATTGAATCTTCGCGCCGGTACGTATCGAGTCATACTCGGCTAAAGATTAAAAACTCTGCGGCATTCGCATCAAACGAAAGTTTCTTTTTCCCAGAAAGTAACTACCGATCACAGGCTAACTGTTACAACAACAAATTCTCTAAATTTATATATAACATTTTTAAATCTCTAAACTTAATCCATATTGCGCTAAAAACCAATAATTTCTTTAAGAAATCGATATTTTAAATTAAAACTTTAAACTCTAACCTGGATAAGTGTGATAGAACATTAGAGATCTTTTTCCATATGACCCCAGACTTTCTGAAATCTCTTTCCGCCATTTTAATATCAATATATAATATACACACCTAAAAGTAGGCAATTTTTTGCTACTTTTCTTTAAAACAGAGTTACCAAAATGTGTTCAAAGTATAAGAAAGCGTGGGAGGATTGGAACGTAGGATTAAAGAGTTATATCATTGCTGATTTTTTAATACAGTACATTTCTATAACTCTCGAACTATTTTAAGCTCTTTAAAACTAAAATATTTATATATAAAAACTTTAAACCTTAGAAAAGCAAGAAAATATTAAAAAATTTTTGAATGCCTAAAAAGGTTTAACAGTAAAACCTGCCAATTTCACAAGTTCTAAAAAAAAGCTTTTAAAATCTTGAAATTTTCAATTAAAAACAACGTTAGAAAACATGTTTTTAAAAAGTTTTGTTTCAAAAGCATTTCATAACGTTTTAATATTAATTATATTCAAAAATGACCTATGACCTCTAGAGTAAAGTAAGCTGGAATCGAAGATTAAAAATTAAAAGAAACTAATTTTTACATTTCTAACACTTTCAACACATTTCTAATAAAATAACTTAACAAAAAATATGATTTCATAATCATTACTTTAATAAAACATTTAAAATCATCATTACTCCCTTAAAGAAATCTTCACATTAAATTATTCAAGTGCTAAATCGAGTTAATTAGAACCTAACTTATAAACAAAACAAAAAAATTCCCCAAACGTTTCAAAACTACAGCGAGAGTCAAACCAATAAATAGCTCACTTCAATTGGAAAAATACAAAACAAATCGGAGAACGTACGTTTCATAAATATAAAACGGATGTGGCATATTATATGTGACACTTCAACAGTAGGAAGTCTTTGGGATAAAAAAAAACAAAATCAACTGAGAATTATTAAAAGAAAACTTATCACACACTTGCAGTCAAGTGTAAATAAAATCATCAAATTCAAACAAAATCACACAAGAAATTCTAGGTAATTGCGCCAAAAAACAATTCAACCACACAAAACAATATGGTTTCTTCTTGATTATTCAAATTCATATATTAAAATAAATGACTTTCTTATTACAAACGAAATGCAAATCTCTAAATAAATTATTTCAATTTGAGGTGTGTTTATGCAAAAAAAAAAGTTTCATACAAAAAGTGCACTCAAGTGTAGGGCAAAGCAATCATTTTTAATTTAAAACCGCACGGGTTAAATTTTCTTTTCCAACAAACAAACCGATAAATTCTTTTATTGGAAATCACTCAAAGTTTTGTAAACGCCATTGAAAAGCAAAACACGCGCTTTGTTTGTTATAAATAAAACAGCAAGCAGCAGTTGGAAAATAATCAAATATTTGTTGTAATGCAAAAATCAATTTTATTTATGGCAACCCTTTTAGCAGAGGCTTTAGCTTATTGTTGGCGATATCCTGCCGTCGGGAAAGTTTTCAGTTTTTATTGAGTAGTAGTAGTAGTGGAAGAGGTGTGTCAACGAGTTGAATTAATTGTTTTGGTTTTTAGGTCTATTTAACTGTGTATTATTGCTGCTTCAATGATTTTCGCTTCTAAAACCTATACTAATGTTTATTTTATTATTTTTCCTTCTCTTTTTAGAGTCCTCGTGGCATGCAACCCTGCAGTCCAACGGGCGTTTTAGCTGTAACCATGCCTCCTTCAAAAAGTCCCACCATGGAATGTGCTGCTGGTCAAAAATCACCAGAACCCAATTCGGCAACTTCATCATCAGCAACAACTACACCGTTAAGTACCCGCAATTGTCCCTTGAAATTTTCCATAGCAAAAATTATGGAACCCGATCAACGTTCGCATTCATCTCAAGCTCTACAACAGGACTCTGAAAGATCTTGCAGTCCTATTGAGGTGACCAGTGATGATTGTGAAGTTATTATTACCACTCCCGCTAATGCTGCTGATAATTATGATTCGGCTTTTAAGAAATATGTACCCTCGGCCAGTATGGCTGCAAATGCTTCCTCTTCAACTGCGGCTGTACAACAGTTTGTTTCTACACGCCATCAGGAATTGTTGAGCCAATATCCTTTGCTGTACTATGCAGCTCCCAATCAATTAATGTGTGCTGCTGCTGCCGCCCAATATGCTGCTTTGACCGCTGCCCAACAGCAAAATCTATTGGCTAGTAGCTCGGCTACTGCCGCTCATTTGAGTTCATTTACCGCTTCTCTCAATACTTTGCATAGTCAAACTTTGAGAAGACAGCTTTCTCAACCCACCACTAGTCATCATTTAGCTGCTGCTGCCGCAGCTGCAGCAGCTGCCCAGGCTGCTCATCATCAGGCTTTAGCGGCCGCTCATCCCCAATTACCCCAGACTTTGGAGAAATCACCTGTAAGCCACAAATCCAGGGAATCCTCTCAGACTCCTTCCACTCCTTATCACTCCAACAAACGCAAACATTCTCCTGCCTCTAGTCACAATAACACCTCTTCATCGATCAGTGATCCCTGCTCGCCTCCAGAACCTCAACGTGTTCGTGCCGATTCCCCCAGTTCTTTGGATGATAGTCCCAATTCAGCTAATGGTGGCAAACAGAAGACATTTTCCTGCCTAGAATGTGGAAAAGTGTTTAATGCTCACTACAATCTAACCAGACACATGCCCGTACATACCGGAGCTCGACCCTTTGTATGCAAAGTCTGTGGCAAAGGTTTTAGACAAGCATCTACACTCTGTCGTCATAAAATCATACACACCTCCGAAAAACCCCATAAATGTCAGACCTGTGGTAAAGCTTTTAATCGCTCCTCTACCCTCAATACCCACACACGTATTCATGCCGGCTATAAGCCATTTGTTTGCGAATTCTGTGGCAAAGGTTTCCATCAGAAGGGCAACTACAAGAATCATAAACTCACCCATAGTGGGGAAAAAGCCTACAAGTGTAACATTTGCAATAAGGCCTTTCATCAAGTTTACAATTTAACCTTCCACATGCACACCCACAATGACAAGAAACCCTATACCTGCCGCGTCTGTCACAAAGGATTCTGTCGCAATTTCGATCTAAAGAAACATATGCGTAAATTGCATGATATTGGTGGCAATTTGCAGTTGGATGATGAAAGCACCAATGATCGTTTGGAAAGACGTAGAGAATACACTAGAAGAGAAGCCTCCATAGAATTTCACAACAGTCAATTGAATTCTAATTCATCGGATGGCTCAATGTCACCGCCCATCAATGTAACTACACCACCATTGTCCAGCAATGAAGGCAGTAGTTCAGCTTGGCATACTTCCTCTCAATATACAACGAATTCGCTTAATTATCCACCCACAGCAGCGAATTTAAACCAACCCGCGGTTACTAACTTTAGAACTGCCACGGATTATGGCGGTAGTTCGGCATTCATAAACTTTGCCCAAAATTCAGCAACAGCACATGCTGCCGCTTCAGCGCCCCATCTTAATAGCAATCACAGTCAGCATCTAACACAAGCCAATCATCAGCGTTTATCAGCCGCTGCAGCAGCCGTTACCGCCATGGACAATGTTCCCTTCATTGCCAAAGTATTTTGACATAGATACTATGCAGATTCATTGGCTACCACGGTCCACAGTCGTCTCTCACCTACTTTTGGGGGTACGACCAGCGGTTCAGCTCACCACAATACTTCGAAGAGTATTTTAATTGATTGACTGCAATTTGTAGCGGCTGCAGCAGCAGCTTCCATGCCCCAACAATTGCTGACAGTTGAAACTCACACCGAATATCAAACAGCGTCTGCCACAACAACAACCACCAGCACAACGGCTACAGTGAATCCGGCGGAAATGTTTTTCCATACGGATGAGCATGATCCAGCGGAAGTGGAAGAATTAGAACGCGAAAAAGCCCTTATGGCTAGCACAACTCTGGGAACAGCGGTACAAGCTCTCAATGGTCTATTTTGAGATTAAAAACAAACAACTCTCTCCAAGAGAACAAGATTTGCAACACAAAGAGTTTTATATAAACTAAAGGTTTCAGTCATCTCCTTCTTAAAGCAAAACAAATCACAAATAACTGTAAAAAATTAATTATAAACTCTAAAGTTGATCTTTAGTATAGTCACATTTGGAATTCAAACTCCTTTCACCTGGTCTCACTCAATCCCATGTAATCTTTTCTTAGTCTTAATTGTATTCTTTAAAAAAATATTTTAATTGTATTTAAATGTTTTTTTTCCACACCTCTCATTTAACTAATAACGAATTTATTAGCATTTAAGTTAAAATATTTAAATTGTTTTATATTCCAAAAATTATCTTCATAATTTAAGTTATTTAATTATTAATTTTAATTCAAAACCAACCCAACTCCTCGAATTATAAAGAATTTTTCATAATCATGTAAAATTTCATATAGATTTACATATGTATGTGTGTCTGTATTTATTAAATTGTAATTTAAAAACTAAATTTGTATATAAATTAAATCAATTAAAATTTAATTAAATTAAATGTTACATAAAGCTAATGTCGGTATAAGTGTTTTTATTTTTAGTTAGTTATTTCTATTACAATTAAAACAATTGTTCAATTAACCATTAATTGATGAAGTAAAATTGTGCGAAAATTTTTTTGCGGAAAAATTTAAGAAAAGTTTTAAGTTTTTAAGTTGGAAATTTTGGGAAAGAAGTAAAGAAAATGTTTATGATATTTAAATAAAATTATTTAAACATAATATACAGTTTTATTTTTTTGCACCAATACATAGTCGTTGAAATTTTTAATCACATTCGAGTCATTTATGACTCTTTTGCATGATTCAAATTATCATTTCTGATTTCTCATTTTCTGATAATAAACGATACTTTCGTCGAGAAAATGTTACCTTATCTGCGATTCTTCTAAAAGAGTATTTTATATGGCATGGTCATTTATGCCTAAATACTTAGTTGTGCCAACTTTTGAAGAGATAGTAGTATATTAGACGTAGTTATGAGTTAAGAACTCCAAATCGGAAGGTCAGGTTATATGGGGGCTAGGTGAAATAGTGGACCGATTTCAACCATTTTCATAGGCATCATCCTTGTGCCGAAAAACACGTATGGTCAAAATTTTATCAAAATATCTTGAAAATTGTGGCCTGTAGCTTGCGCAAAAGTTTAACATGGACAGTCAGCCAGCCGGGCAGACGGACGGACATGTCTTAATCGTCTCTGAAAGTGATTCTGAGTCGGTCGGAATACTTTAAGGTGGGTGTAGGATCAACAATTTTGTGCGTTACAAACATCAGCACAAACGTATAATACCCTTCACACTATAGCAGTGTAAGGTATAAAAATTTAGATCTTCTACAATATGATCATAAAATAATTTTTAGAACTATCATATTTTAAACACAAGGTTGATAAATTAACTATTGCTATACATTTTGTTATCGTATTTTCAAATAATCAGTTTTTGATCATTGTATACCGTATATACATAGGTCATCAAAAGGAGTCAAAAAAGACTCAGTTTACTGATTAATCATCCAAAAATCTTCCAAATGCTAGCTGGGTAAGTTCAAGTATGAGATTTAGCTGTAGTTAAATAGTTTGTGAAGGAGATTTTTGAATTTTCCTAAAAATGTCCTCAAAATACATTTATTAATTTTACAGTTTATATTTATCAGCCTGTTGAAAGATATAAGCATGAATAACAAGTTTATATCCAGATATCTAGAAGTATTACGTTCGGTGATTATGATCTATATCTATGGTTTTAGTAGGGTTTCGCAACCTGTCGCACAGCTAATCAAACATTCGAGATTTTGCGCACTATGTTCAGTAATCGTGTCATCACCGTCTTGGCCATGTCAAATTTTAGACATACCTACCGTGTAACGGTACACGGTAGGTATGTTATGCGTAACAAGCTAGAGCAATTTTCGAAGGTTGTTTTATATGTATGTTTATAAACTTAGGGTTTAGAAATTTAATGGTGGTTTGAGTCTGAAGAGAACCTTATATGGGGGGTAGGATCAATTATGGACCGATCCTTACAAAATTTGGTACGGAGATTTTGTCTCATATGAAACTTATTTATGTTGAATTTTATCGCTATACTAGTACTTTTAAAACATATATACCCGTTAAGGCTGTTTTTCGGTGGGCCACTTGTATGGGGGCTATCCGAAAAAGTGGACCGATGTTGCCCGCTTTCAATACCAAACAAACCTTACCTATAGAGAATATTTGTGGAAAATTTCAATCCTCTAGCTCATTCCGTACGGACTCTATCGTGCTTTCAACAGACAGACGGACGGACATGGTTGGATCGTATTAGAATTTAATGAGGACCCAGGTCTATTGTTGTGAAATGGCTTCCTTAAAATGTTCTGCCATGAGGATTTTGATATTCCGAGATATGACTCCATATAAATGTTAATATTTTAATGTAGTGAATAAATAAGTAAATTGTTGTAGGTTCGGTCCATATCACACGGCAAGTCACAATACGGCTACTAATTTATATAACCGTAAACTTTATATAGCTTTTGTCTCTAAACTTAAAGACCACTTTTCTTAAATTTTATACGGACAACATTGACGTTTGGGAAAATGTGAACGGAATGGAGTAAATTTCGTATATTTGAAATACTAAAAGAGCTAGAGCTCTCTAATTTTGCTAACTTTGATATTAATTTTTATATTAAGGGACAAAATGATCATACAATCAATAGTAGACGTGGCACTTTCGATATGAAGTCAATATATGAATTCTGGGAAACTATAACACTGTAACACACATATGAATGTTTGGTTACAAAATGTGCGGACTGACAGAAGATATGATATTAGTATTTCTGAGAAAATATAACACCTATAGTCCATATTATAAATATTTAAAACAAATATGGTCGGAATAATAATGGGTGTGGTACCTCTTATATAGGTAACCGGAAAGAAATATGCTTCACTTGGGTCCAAAGAGATCCCTTTGTAAGATACCTCGTATATGAGACTAATACAAAAGTAGGTCTGGAAAGCTATTTGAGCTATAATTCTTAACAATTGAGACATCTATGTGAACATTTGGGAAAAAAAACGGAAAGATTAACAATAGGGGCATGACACTACAAAATTGTATACAAGAAGCTTTAGTTTTAATATGAACATTTGATGATACAATAAGTGGATTGGCAATAGTGTCCGTGGCGCCTCTCATTTATATGAATTTAATAAAAAAAATCTAGAAATCTATAACTGCTCAATGTTATATTGTGGCCTAGTAATAATGGGATTGGTCCTTTAAATTTAATTATGAAGAGTCGTAATATAGGGTTTTCATTTATACATTCTAAAGTAATTACAATGGTAGACATTTTCTTAAAATGTTCATACTTAATAAATTTTAAATGCTCTCCTACTTTTACATCTTTTTGACACGCCATTTTGAATAATTTTTATTTATATTTGGAAAATAAACAAACAAAAAATGGATAAGATGTCCTAAAAGATAATAAATATCCCATTAAATTTACATAAATATATTATATGCTTGCATGATGCTAGATGAATGGATAAATGATGTATAAAATATATTTAAATTACTTAAGTACTCACGTATGTATATACGAGGGTAATCTGAACAGCCCTTTTAAAAACATTTTTAACTTACTAAAGAAACTTTCAAAGTTATTTAATCATCCCTGAAAAAACTTTATTTACCTGTCAGGCAGACAAGTTATATTGGAGGTAATGCAAACTTCTTAAGTTTTGAATGAATAACTGCTTAAAAATAAGTTATGAAGCTAATAAAAACAAGTTAGAGTGCTATATTCGGCTGAGCCGAATCTTAAATACCCTCCACCAGCTACTTTTATATTAATACTTTTCTAATTGATCAAATATTTGTAGAAATAACTTTTCTCATGTCTTAAATAGAAAAATACCAAGATTTAAACAACTTAAATCTATTACGATTCCAAGATTTATTGAACATTACAAATGCCATTTTCTTTTATATTTTTATAGCGCTTAGCAATATTTAGTAATGTGTATGTATGCATGTGTGTGTGAAAGATTTAAGGATTTTCAAAATACATATATATAATTTTGTTCTACACAAATTGATAATGCAACTAGTTAAACACGGTTAAAGAGCTTTTAGGGGCAGGACCTACAATGTGAGATATGACCAAATATAGACCGATCGTAAAAAATTCTGTAAGCTAAATTTCTGTACATAAAAGCTATATTTCAGTCAAATTTTGTATCTATATCGTAATTTAGTAATAAGTATTGTGTGTTTAAGTGATTTTCTGAAGGGAGCCTTGTATGGGACCGACCGCACCCATGTTATGAACCGATCGTGCAAATATCTTGAAATTGAATTTTTGTATACAAAACTAATATTTGTGCCAAATTTTGTATCAATACCTTTATTTGGTAATGAGTAATGTGCGTTTAAGAGATTTTCGTAAAAATAGTATTTATGTATAAAAATAGTATTTATTTATATCACTATTTGGTAATGAGTTATGTGCTTCTGCCAAACTTTATATGGATATCTTAATTTAATTTAGTAATGAGTTATGTGCGAACTTGTATGGGAGCTATGACCAGTTATGGTCCGATCGCAAAAAACTTTCGTAGTAATATTTCTCTATATGTGAGCTATACTTGTACCAAATTTTATATGGATATCCTAATTTAGTAATGAGTTATGTGCGTTTAAGTGATTTGGGAAGGGGACCTTGTATGGGAGCTATGCCCAATTATGAACGGATCGGAAAAAACTTTCATAGTAATATTTTTATGCATACGGGCAATACTTATACCAAATTTTATATGGATATCTTAATTTAATAATGAGTTATACGCGTTTAAGTGATTTTCGGGAGGGGACCTTGTATGGGAGCTATGACCAATTATGGACCAATCGGAAAAAACTTTCACAGTAATATTTCTATGCATATGAGCAATACTTGTACCAAATTTTATATGGATATCTTAATTTTGTAATGAGTTATGTGCGTTTAAGTGATTTTCGGGAGGGGACCTTGTATGGGAGCTATGCCCAATTATGGACCGATCGGAAAAAACTTTCACAGTAATATTTTTATGCATACGGGAAATACTTATACCAAATTTTATATGGATATCTTAATTTAATAATGAGTTATACGCGTTTAAGTGATTTTCGGGAGGGGACCTTGTTTGGGAGCTAGGACCAATTATGGACCAATCGGAAAAAACTTTCACAGTAATATTTTTATGCATATGAGTAATACTTATACCAAATTTGATATGGATATCTTAATTTAGTAATGAGTTATGCGCGTTTAAGTGATTTTCGGGAGGGGACCTTGTATGGGAGCTATGACCAATTTTGGACCGATCGGAAAAAACTTTCACAGCAATATTTCTAGGCATACGGGCAATACTTGTACCAAAGTTTATATGGATATCTTAATTTAGTAATGAGTTATGCACGTTTAAGTGATTTTCGTGAGGGGACCTTGTATGGGAGCTATGTCCAATTATGGACCGATCCAGAAAATTTTTTCTCTGAATGAATTCTATTGACATAAAATTTTAATCTGTAAAATTTTGTGAAGATATCTTCATTGTGACGGTAGTTATTAGCAAAAAACCCATTTTCCGGGAATATGTACTTTTCTATGGGAGGTATATGAAATTGTGGACCGATTCTAGCAATTTTCAGCAGGGATCAAGATCTTGTGTAGAAACGAATGTTTGGTGATTTTTATGGAATTATCATGCATAGTTTTCAAGAAAATTACATCAGAATGTGTAAAAAATGTTTATTTTTTTCGAGGTTGTTTTAAATTTTGATTCATAACTTTTCCCGATGTGAACCGATTTTGCTCATTTTCAATACCAAACTGTACCGGATAATAATGAATGTTTTGGGTGAATTTGGTTAAATTATATTCCTTCGTTTTAACGTGATCGTGTTTTACACAGACAGACAGACAGACAGACAGACAGACAGACAGACAGACAGACAGACAGACAGACGGACGGACGGACGGACGGACAGACGGACATAGCTAAATCGACTCAGAATTTCATAAGGACCCAGAATATATATACTTTGTTGGGTCTCAGATGAATATTTCTTGGTGTTACACACGGAATGACAAACTTATATATACCCTCTATCACCACTGATGGTGGTGGAGGGTATAAAAAATTCGAAACTGCAAGGGCAATATCTCAAAGAACTTTTCAGATTAACTTCGTACGTAACTTGGCGAAGCTGTTAACAATATTACACCCAGAACAATGGTGCAGATGAACCAACAACATTTTTCAAGTGGCCTGAACATGAACACTAAATTTAACATGCGAGCAGCGTTTATGCAAATTTTGTCGAATGCATTTTCAGGATGGAAAAATTGAAGACAAAATGCAAATTTTCTTCACTTTAAAAGTTGAAGAACAAAAAAAGAAAAAAAAAACACCCAAATGAAAACAATTAGTTTAGAATTTTAGCATTTTTTTCAGTTGTTTGTTCTAAATTGCTTAAAGGATTCTTTTGCATTTTGGTGGTTGAGTTGCAAGAGGGATGTGAACAACAAAATGCAACAATGAAAAGTCATGAGAAAATCCAAAAGAAAGAAAAACGTAATCAAAAAAAGATGACAACAAAGATCATGAAGAAAAGTGCCTGCAAAATGGAGATTTTGTTTGTTTGTATGATTCTGTGGAATACAAAGTATAAATATGAACATCTTTCTTTGTGAAATTGTGAAAAAAACTTAATTATAAGACCAAGGCGGAATTCATATGATACACACATCCTATAAATTGTTGTAGTTATGTATGTATGTCTGTTTTCTTAAGTGTTGATGTTGTATGTGGATTTAAGGAGCAAAAAAGGAGGTTGCATATTTGCACAAAAGTTGCGTTTTTCTTTTTTTTTTTGTTTTCTTTTTGGTGTATTTTGTTGTTGTTTTTTTAACTGACATGCATAAAGAACCACTCAATGTTTAACACATTTATTTGCATTTTTTTGTGTTCAGTTTTTATTGTTTGTTTGCTGGTTTATTTTCCTTTGATGTTTGTATCTTTTTACGAGAAAAAAAACTTTGCAGAAAACAGAGGATGACTTCATATAGAGATTCCTGTTCAAATAGTAAAGTCAAAATAAAAGGGGGGAGGTAGGCGAAGGTGGTGAAACCCTTAAAGGCTGTAGGAAGGGGCCGAACGAAGAACGAACGAACGACAACGAACGAACGAACTAACGAACGAACGAACGAACGAACGAAACGAAAAACGAACAACGAACGAACGAACGAACGAACGAACGACGAACGACGAACGAACGAACGAACGAACGAACGAAGAACGAACGAACGAACGAACGAACGAACGAACGAACGAACGAAGAACGAACGAACGAACGAACGAACGAAACTAACGAACGAACGACGAACGAACGAACGAACGAACGAACGAGAAGAACGAACGAACGAACGAACAACGAACGAACGAACGAACGAACGAACGAACGAACGAACGAACGAAACGAACGAACGAACGAACGAACGAACGAACGAACGAACGAACGAACGAACGAAACGAACAACGAACGAACGAACGAACGAACGAACGAACACGAACGAACGAACGAACGAACGACGAACGAACGAAACGAACGAACGAACGAACGAACGAACGAACGAACGAAACGAACGAACGAACGAACGAGAACGAACGAACGAACACGAACGAAGAACAACGAAGAACGAACAAGAACGAACGAACGAACGAACGAACGAACGAACGAACGAACGAACGAACGAACGAACGAACGAACGAACGAACGAACGAACGAACGAAAAAAAACGAACGAACGAACGAACGAACGACGAACGAACGAACGAACGAAAACGAACGAACGAAACGAACGAACGAACGAACGAACGAAAACGAACGAAAACGAACGACGAACGAACGAAAAACGAACGAACGAACGACGAACGAAACGAAAACGAACGAACAACGAACGAACAAGAACGAACGAACGAACGAACGAACGAACGAACAAACGAACGAAACGAACGAACGAAAACGAACGAACGAAACGAACGAACAAACGAACTAACGAACGAAGAACGAACGAACGAACGAAACGAACGAACGAACGAACGAACGAACAAACGAACGAACGAAAAACGAACGAACGAACGAACGACGAACGAACAACGAACGAACGAACTAACGAACGAAAACGAACGAACGAACGAACGAAACGAACGAACGAACGAACGAACGAACGAACGAACGAACGAACGAACGAACGAACACGAACGAACGAACGAACGACGAACGAACAACTAACGAACGACTAAACTAACTAACTAACAACGAACGAACTAACGAACGAACGAACTAACTAACGAACAACTAACTAACTAACTAACTAACTAACGAACGAACGAACTAAAACTAACTAACGAACTAACGAACGAACAAATAACGAACTACTAACTAACTAACGAACTAATAACTAACTAACTAACTAACTAACTAACTAACTAACTAATAACGAACTAACTAACTAACTAACGAACTAACTAACTAATAACTAACTAACTAACTAACTAACTAAAACTAACAACTAACTAACTAACTAACTAACTAACTATCTAACTAACTAACTAATTTTGTCTTTAGGAAATTTGAACATGTGACAAATTGAGCACCGACTCTGACAAGTCATGAAGTATTTTCTTAAGATGTCTTAAAGATATTTCCAACAGGAATATTTATGCCCTCCACTTGGTTGTTCCAGTAGAGTTTCGGCTATTTATTAAGACCTGGATATAGTTCGTGGATTGCTCGATGTTTATATTATTCGGAGATCTAAAGTTTTCATCTACAGTTTTACTCTATCAAGTCTGTTCATTACGTTTTAGTTCCAAATTACAAATAAAATAAAATAAAATATTTTACGGATGTTCACCTCACATAAGTGCGTTAAAAGTTCTAGAAATTTACTCCCTAGTGACATACTATTCTTCTTATTTGTCTTGACAGCTTATTGAGAAGTCGGAAATTTTCGATATAGACAAGTGTTATTTACACGGATAAAAAGCAAGGATATGGGCATATATATTTGTTTGCGACTGGTTTTAGACAATCGATTTCCCGCGGAAGGTTTTTAAACTAAAATGACCCGTGGAAAATGATAGTGTCTTGGTTATAAGTGTTTATTTTTATATCCAATAAAAAATGAGGTATTGTTTGGTTTTTACATCGGCCGTAGATTCTATGAAGTATATCTCGATCCTTGTTAAATTATATGACGATCTCGATATGACCATCCGTCTGGGACTTAGGAACATTTAATTTTCGTAAAATTTTTTTTAATGATAAGCTGTGTTATACATTATAACGTTTCGCTAACATCTGACCGTAAGTCCAATACATAAAAAAAAATCTAAACTACATACATACGTATCACCAACCAAATATCAAACTAAACATACCTATTATGCCACAACACAAACAATGAAAACAAACAAATTTTCAACAAGATTTTCAAGTACTACAAAATGTCAGACATTTTTCAAGTGAAGTTTTATTTTCTCTTTTTAATGTTTTTTGTACTTTTTTTATTTTATTAAACTTAAATCTAAAATATGAAACAAACAAAAAATTTATAATTAAAAGAAATTTAAAATAATCTTTAAAAACCTTTGAAGTTTTCTATCGACGAAAAAACGCTTTAATGAATAAGTAGATGAAAAGTTATTAATGTCACCAAAGTATTGATAGAGTACTGTCAGACTGTTATGAATTTTAATCAAATGTCAATTGAATTGTCAAAGCAAGTACTTACGGCTTTCAATACTAGGTCAATTTGTGCATTAACTGTCTTCTTAGAAGAATTTTTACATGATATTGATGATGTAAAACATATGTTTGTAAAAAGCTTTACCACCCGCTGTAAAGCACATGTCTTTATAATGGTTAGTATCTTGGAAACACCCCTCAGTTTTTAGACGTATTTATGTACTTTGTTAAACGTGACAGTTTTATCTGTCATACAGCTTTAATCATCAAAACGCCTTTTCTTTAAAATTGACTTTTAACACTATACCCGTGGTCGTCGGTTTTTGTACTTTGATCTCTTTGTTTTCTTTTTGGGTTTGTAATGGAGTAAAGTATTTAACATACATATTTTGTGAAGGAAGTTGTTTTCGTGATTTTTCATTATTCAAATTGAATATACCGCTATCAGTTTAGGAACTACTGTTACACCATTTCTAAAAAATGTTCGATCCCATTTATATGTATATAAAGGCATCTCGGAAGATTGTCTGTGACTCTAGTCTCAAAAACTTCGCGTAAATATTTAATTAGCAGGCTTGGAAGGTCATGATTACATATTTAATTATAACTACATTTGAATTACTTGTAATTAAATCTTTACCAATTACAATTACTTGTAAATATAATTGATGGCTCTAAATTGGGGGACAAAGTTGGCCTGGGGTTCTGTATTGAAGACCCAGAAATATAACACCGTTTATCTAATCATAAATTGTGTGTATTGGTAATTGTAAATTGGATTAGAAGAATATTACGCCCACAGGGCTTAATATCCTTATTACCGACAGCCATTAAATCTAAGGCCGTATTGGATTGTAAGAAAGCTTTAACTAAATACTCTCCCAGTGGTAAGGTTTACATCATATGGGTACCAGCCTGAGAAACAAGCCGATGCAAAATGATCGGCGGCGGCGGCGCAACCATTTTAGGTCGGCGGCGGCGATGTATTATAGAAAATATAGGCGGCGGCTGAATTGACGGCTCAATTTAACTTTTTCTTCAGAAATTGACCTTATAAGCGTTAATTATAATGAAAAATGTCTGTATAATAGTCTGATATATAGAAACCTGTCTCCATATAAGTTTTTTCTGCAGAAATTGGACATTTATAGTAGTTTTCACTATTTTAATATTAGCACAATATTGTGTGGCAACTCTTTTCAATTTGCCATAAGAATTTAAAATAGTGGCAACTCCGTTCAAATTGGTAAAATTATTTTCTGAAATACATGTGCGATTCCAATCTTTATCAGCGGCTACGTTTAAGCCGACTTAGCTTTTGAGCCGAAAGAATTCGGCGCGGCTTGCAAAATATTACCGGCGGCCAGCCGGTAGTACTACTACCAGGCCACTCGGGAGTAGTCGGCAACGAAAGGGCGAATGTAATAGCTTACATTAAAAGAAGGGGAGCTCGAGGTAGTTAACCTGACGAACGCAGAACCATTCGAAGCATCAAAAGCTGAATTAAAAATATGGGTGAGAGAATCCCATAAGGCCTCTTGGAATAATGAAACGGTGGGTAGAACCCCAAAGATCCTATGTGGTGACCCTGATGAGAACAAGACTAGAAATGTCCTCAAAATGAGCAAATCTGAAGTTAGTATGATGGCACGTATTCTGAGTGGACACACAGGATTACTAGCACATCTATGCAAAATTGGCCATACAGAGTCAGACGAATGTAGAACATGTGGAGAGGACAGTGAAACTCTGGAGCACTTTCTTTGCCACTGTCAAGCATTCGTCGAAGTTAGATCCAAGTATCTTGGAAGTGATGTATAGTCAGTTAGTTAGTTAGTTAGTAGTTAGTTAGTTAGTTAGTTAGTTAGTTAGTTAGTTAGTTAGTTAGTTAGTTAGTTAGTTAGTTAGTTAGTTAGTTAGTTAGTTAGTTAGTTAGTTAGTTAGTTAGTAGTTAGTTAGTTAGTTAGTAGTTAGTTAGTTAGTTAGTTAGTTAGTTAGTTAGTTAGTTAGTTAGTTAGTTAGTTAGTAGTTAGTTAGTTAGTTAGTTAGTTAGTTAGTTAGTTAGTTAGTTAGTTAGTAGTTAGTTAGTTAGTTAGTAGTTAGTTAGTTAGTAGTTAGTTAGTTAGTTAGTTAGTTAGTTAGTTAGTTAGTTAGTTAGTAGTTAGTTAGTTAGTTAGTTAGTAGTTAGTTAGTTAGTTAGTTAGTTAGTTAGTTAGTTAGTTAGTAGTTAGTTAGTTAGTTAGTTAGTTAGTTTAGTTAGTTAGTTAGTTAGTTAGTTAGTTAGTTAGTTAGTTAGTAGTTAGTTAGTTAGTTAGTTAGTTAGTTAGTTAGTTAGTTAGTTAGTTAGTTAGTTAGTTAGTTAGTTAGTTAGTTAGTTAGTTAGTTAGTTAGTTAGTTAGTTAGTTAGTTAGTTAGTTAGTAGTTAGTTAGTTAGTTAGTTAGTTAGTTAGTTAGTTAGTTAGTTAGTAGTTAGTTAGTTAGTTAGTTAGTTAGTTAGTTAGTTAGTTAGTAGTTAGTAGTTAGTTAGTTAGTTAGTAGTTAGTTAGTTAGTTAGTTAGTTAGTTAGTTAGTTAGTTAGTTAGTTAGTTAGTTAGTTAGTTAGTTAGTTAGTTAGTTAGTTAGTTAGTTAGTTAGTTAGTTAGTTAGTAGTTAGTTAGTTAGTTAGTTAGTTAGTTAGTTAGTTAGTTAGTTAGTTAGTTAGTTAGTTAGTTAGTTAGTTAGTTAGTTAGTTAGTTAGTTAGTTAGTTAGTTAGTTAGTTAGTTAGTTAGTTAGTTAGTTAGTTAGTTAGTTAGTTAGTAGTTAGTTAGTTAGTTAGTTAGTTAGTTAGTTAGTTAGTTAGTTAGTTAGTTAGTTAGTTAGTTAGTTAGTTAGTTAGTTAGTTAGTTAGTTAGTTAGTTAGTTAGTTAGTTAGTTAGTTAGTAGTTAGTTAGTTAGTTAGTTAGTTAGTTAGTTAGTTAGTTAGTTAGTTAGTTAGTTAGTTAGTTAGTTAGTTAGTTAGTTAGTTAGTTAGTTAGTTAGTTAGTTAGTTAGTTAGTTAGTTAGTTAGTTAGTTAGTTAGTTAGTTAGTTAGTTAGTTAGTTAGTTAGTTAGTTAGTTAGTTAGTTAGTTAGTTAGTTAGTTAGTTAGTTAGTTAGTTAGTTAGTTAGTTAGTTAGTTAGTTAGTTAGTTAGTTAGTTAGTTAGTTAGTTAGTTAGTTAGAATTTCCTCCAGGAAACAGTGTCACTTTAACAATTTCAACTTATCAATTCGTTAGTCATCCTTATTGCATTAAAATAATGAATAAAAACCAAACAACTTCCTTATTTTGTTTATTCGTTTATTCCTGCCGTCCTCATCCTTTTCAAGCACTTCTGGAGCATTATCATCTCATTATTGTATTTCGGATATCAAGTGAACAAATGTTGTTGGTGTGTCTGTGTGACTTTGTACATTTTTTCCCAACTTTTCTTCCTTGTCGATTTTATCATCATCATCATCATCGTCATCAGCATCCAAATAAAATTATGCGTTTACCACTTGTTAAATGTGAATTGTATAAAGTCCTTGGCTTTTTGTTGTATTTGTGTAAGGATGTGCCAGTGTATTGTCTGATTGAGAGAGAACTTTGATGTTTATTTAATGTTTCCACTTTGATGACCAGTTGAGTGTTATGATTCCGATTTTTGTTTGTTTCTTATTTTTTTGACAAAAACAGAAATCATTAAATGAGCTCCTTGTGTATTCTATTTGCAAATTGAAAAAAAAATCATAATATCTATTTTTGCATCTTCCGGTGTCTTTGTTTGCTTAACTAACTAGTATGTACGACACCCTTAAATATGTATTAAAATATTAAGGAATGAATTATTTTGTTCTCGGAATTTATTGAAGAAGTAGAGAGGTTGTATCCAAAACTTTTCAATATGCAAGTGGGTATAAGGTTGTTTCAGACCCTTATTAGAATTTAAGAACATCTATAGATCTTTTGAAATACCTTAAAATTATTTTAAATCAACAAACCCCATTTAAACAAGTAAGAAATTATCTTGAAAATTGCGACCTGTACCTTGCGCACAAGGTTTACATGGACAGCCAGCCAGCCAGCCAGACGGACGGACGGATATAGCTTAATCGACTCAGAAAACGATTCTAAGCCGATTGGTATACTTTAAGGTGGGTCTAGGATAGGATATTTTTGTATGTTACAAACATCAGCACAAATCCAATATACCCTCCCCACTAAAGTGGTGTAGGGTATAAATACGTTATGAGTGAGATACATACTTGATATTGTAGTAGATCCACCTACTTAATAAAATATTTCAAATATTAATACTATTTTGTTGGAGATTGCATGCAAATTGTCAATTAGGTTGCAATCATAATTTGTAAATAAATAAATTGTTTATATTAGCTAAACAAATCATATCTGTTCAAATAGCGAAGTATTATACAGTATTGGCTAAAATTATTAAGACATTTATTATTCGTATAACACACAATTCAGTTAAATTTGAATAAGGAGAAACTGGTGTTAGAGCTAAAGCCAATTTCCAAGGATTCTGTTAGTTTTTTTCCTCTAGAGTTGAGCGCAAGAATTTTACATTGGATTTTGCCACTTTGGCTACAATTACATAAAATCAAAATTCACATGTTTCCTATGGAGAAACATGTGAAGAAGAGAGGATTTAGGCAAATATAAAATCTGTTTGGAATTGAACATGGTCACTTAAGGGATATCTAGTTTAAATCGTTCAAATATAATGATATTAAGATAAAATTCGACAAAAATTTGTATTCTTTAGAAAGTAATCACTATCACTAATCACTCTGAAAATCACTATTTTGATCATATATTCTGAGAGTTTTTCGGCCATTGCTCCCTTATGAGCATCTGAATTCTGTCCAGATCATCATAGGGAACCTATACCGAATGTAAGTATGTAATTCGTTAGAAACTGTCGATTCACAAGTAGTATTTTCTCCTTTGCTAGTGTTGTATTCTGTTGGGTTCAATTCCCAATAGAGTCTCTGAAAAGTAAAGCACAACTAACCCGATAGTGGCCTAGGTGTAATTATTCGGATCTGATATAACGTGCATTCTCCTTTCAAACTAACTAGTTAGCTTTATAGCGTTCAAGCAGCATTTAGAACATACAAAATCGTATTTCAAAATATATCGGCTTCCATTCCCTGTTTTTGGAAGAATCCTGCTTCTTGCAAACGCTTTTAAATTGCGACTTGAGCATGTTCTTGTATTTGACAATAATTTTTATGGAGTAAGGACACCATTTCTCGGTCTTTAAACATTTTGGTCAATCTTGGGTGATGTTTGTGTTCCGTGTCAACATCACCACTTCTGAAACCCAAAAAACATCTTTCGTACGTTGAAGACGATAAAACACATTCATTGTAAGCTTTGATGAGCAATCGGTGTATTTCAGTGGCACAAAAAAGGGTTCAAAAAATACGCTTTTTATAGTAGACAGTAGACTCTTAAGTGATATTTGGATGTCCGAAGCAGGAACTCCATCAAGATTTATCGCCATTGCACAGTGAACACACTTAGTTAAGTCAAATATGAAATGAGTAAACCCTGAAAAAGGGTGAGGGAATTCATCCATAAAACAATTGAATGTAATCCGAATTATAAAATTTTAATCCGACATCATCTATCACTTGAACGTTACTTGGTATTTGCAGTTTCAATTCATAACTCTTCATATAGTAAAACTATGATTCCATCTTTGGTGGTATTTTTTAAGTCGACAAGAACACCGGAAACTTATTCCGAAATATTTATTTCACAGTGCATCAGTCATGTAAACAAGATTATTTTCTACGATTTAAGTTTAAGCCACAAGTATAGTACGAATTCTGCGAGCAACTGGCTCCCGTAGTAGCAGATAAGAAAGGTGTTTTAGACAAACCTCAAGTCAAATAATCCCCAGGAAACATTTGACACCTCTAGTTTATATACCCGATATACTAGAGGTGCTTTTAGCATACAAATTCGAATACATATTTTGCTTTCTGGCTGATAGTGCAATGTCTACTCATACGAAAATTTTGAAAGAGTTACTGGTCCTAAATAAAAATTTCATTAAAATCGACCACGGCTTCAACAGTTCAAAAAAAAAAAAAAAATTTGTTTACATTGGGCCGTTTACTTTTAAACAATTTTGGAGAAACGAAATGGCTGATGAATACGTAATTACATATCTGTTTGTCCTTGAATGAAACCTTTGGTAGCGATATTGATCTCTATATCTCTTCATCACCAAAGGATCTAAAAATTTGTTAAAGAAATACCTATTGTATATTTCCTTCTATCGTGTATTTTTATATAAATTCTAGCTATACCCAGTGTGCTTCGCTATCCTCATCGTAATGACATAAATAAAATATTATTGTTAATGTACATATATATAACTGCACTATCAAAATGTCCCCTTTTATAGATTTTCATACTTTCTTCTAGTTTCAATATTGAAAATCTATGAAAGTCCCTTTCAATAAGAACCCTATAAGTTTGATTTTATGATTTCCAATAAATCAGGATGATGCAAGAAATTCCTCTCATACAGATTTTTGTACAATCAGCTTTATATTTTTAAAATAGTCCATTGTGCTTAATGTTACTACCAATTTCTCCAATTTTATTAAAATTGGTTAAATGAGTTTGAATAAAATAAAATTTCCTGTTTTCCCCCTTTTGGTACTTTTTTCTCCCTATTGAAGTAATAAACATTTTATCACATGAACAAATCAATACGTAGGAAACAATGTTTTATGCAAAAAGTACCAAAAATGGATACAATTTTCAACCCTTAAACGTCCGAATACCAAAATGTACTAAATTTATATTTTTATTTTTTCGTTAAGTAATGAAGGAGTCAAAAATATTTGTTGTATGTTCACTGGTTTACAAGATACATGGGGTGCAAAAAAGTACCAAAATACAGTTTTTATCCCTTTATTCCCTTTAGGGAAATTGAAAAAAGTACCAGACATCTGTCCGCTTATTTTTTAAATGAACGACGATAAGCCTTAAACTGTTTTTGTATCTTTTTTAGTTTAGGAGATATGAGGTTACCGAATTTACCCATTTTTACCCAAATTTCCAAAATCCTGTCTTAGTGGATCTATTTGGACCAACCTTCTGTCCAAATTTCTTTGGCTTCAACCGTTTAGGCTGTGCGATGATGAATCAGTCAGTAACGTTAGAATTTTATATATGTATATAGATATATATAGATTTTAATATTACTTTTATAAATCTAATGAACTTTTAACAAAATCAAAAGTTATTAAAAACATCTTTTTAATACACAAATGTTAACAAGAGCAACGGGAGAAATAATGACAATAGGAATAAGGAGGTACCAAATACATACCTAAATGCCACGGGAGCCTGCCTTTAGTAAAGGTGCGTTTTTTGTGTGAAAAATAAAAAATCCATCAAAAATACTCTATACGCTAAAAATCAGCAACAAAAGCTGCGAGCAAACAAACAACGAATACATACATACATACAAAAAAAGTATAATAAAAAGAAAACAAACACAATTAATGACAAACAAATGCAACATGCTGACTAAGTACGCGCCCCCATTAAAAGGATAATACAATGAACAGCAAGCAGTAGCAACAACAACAACAACGAGAAAAAATCATTTTAGGATACCATTGTTAAGGATCCAAACAATACAATAGATGCTTACAACAAACACACATTCACTAAAAAAAAGAATGAAGCAAAAAAGAGTGTTGTAAGCACAAAACATGCAACACATGCATTTAACCAAATGGGTTTGCTAGTGTTGTTCTTGTTGTTTTTTTTATGTTGTAAGTATATAATAATGTGCGGATGATACATGATTGCAAAATAATTGCAAAGTACAGCAAAAAAAATTCTATCTAAGAGCGTAAGTAAAGCTGAAAAGAATGGAATGGAAAATATAAGTACAAAAAATAGATGAATTAAAAAGAAAAACGTTTTTTTTTTCTGTTGTTATTTTTGAGAACAGAGAAATGATGTCAAGATTTAAAGATAGGTCACAACCTTTTTGATATCATTCACATCATCTGAATCTCTCGATATTAATCTTATGGCAGAAACCCTACAGCAACAATAGAACGACCAACAACAATACTATCACTGACATCGTCAGCAACATCAATGGTTTCTTCATTAAAAGATGAGCATGTATTAAGAAGCCGAAGATACTACTTAATTTGAAAATAATAAAACATTAATAAAAAAAAGTATTTTCCTTCGTTTGGAGGAAGAGAAATTTTCAAAAAACAAAACTGTTGGATACATCTTCGCACTTTTAATGGCATTTGTGTATGGAAAGTTCTTTTGCTTGTTATTTTTTTTACCAATAATTGACAAAAGCCTTAAGTGGCAAAACGAATATCCAGAATCACACTGTTTACGTTTTCCAGACTCTGGCAACGTTGCTGGATATCCATTGTAACATATATAAGATGTGAACTTAAAGAGAAAGGGTTCCTAACTTTTGGCGAACTGACTTTTGGTACTGGAAACATTGGAACGTTATAAACTGGAGAACAAAGACCCAGAAACAGAAAATACTACCGTCGACCTAATTACAACACTAGCTTCAAGGCAGAAGTTCGAATGCAGAATGCGTAAATTGGATGAGAATAAAACTGGCACCAACAAGGGTCAACATATTACATTTCGGGCGATATCAGGTAATAAGGTTAAATCTAAGATCGAATTGGTTTATAAGAAATCAAGAACCCGGGGTCATGTTACCTTGATAAAGACCCATTTGGTGTGATTGCAATCCCGGGGTATAGAGGTGCTACCAGAACCTCTAGTCTGCCGGGACTATAAACTGGTGATGATCAAGTGTCTTTCCTTGGAATGATTTGGGTCGAACCAGAGAACCACATAATCTAGTACTACGGGTGGCCAGTTACCCGCACTTTCTCCTGGCTGGACAGTTGGCTAAGGTTCCTTCGGAATCCAGGTAGTGGCTGTGGATTAAACCCAAAGTTGCGGGAACAGAAATTGTCGGAAATAGATGGAATCAATAATTTGGGATAAGTTCGGTGCTGTTGCCGAAGTCAACAGATACCCCACAGAGGAGTGAATGTGGGAGTGTGTCGGATGTTCTCTATGAGTGTGTTGGATGAATGAGAAGTGTGCTGGGTTGAATGATGATGGATGAAAGGTGTATTATACAAGTGATACTATTGAATTTTCCTTCCTTGTCCAGGTATGTTCATTCCAGATTTACCACAGTGTGTTCTTTGTGCGTAAGAACAAAGTCCCCGGCGTATCGGTCTACCGAATAACTTCTCTAGGTGTTGTTACCGACTTAACCGTGCCATCCCATCTGCGTGGTTGTAAACGGAAGTGATGTTCTTGCATCTCGGAAGTTACTTGAGCAAAGCGCTTGTACATGGCACCTGAGTGTAAGTTTTACAGTGGGGCGGTGGTGAGTCGTCCCAGAAGCTCATTTAGTGGTTGGAAAAGACCACCTTGAAATTGGCCAATACGGCAGGTGTTCACGTAAAGCATTTCGACTTTCAACCAAATACTCTTTCAGAGGTAAATTTAGCACTCGGCCACTCGGGAGTAGTAGGCAACAAAAGAGCGAAGGGAAGTGAGCACAAGGTTCGACCCAACGAGCCCTGAAATTAAAATATGGCCGATAGAATATAATTAAACTAAAAGATCCTATGGGGTGACACCAACGAGAGCAGCACTAGAAGCTTCTTTAAAAAAAAAGCAAGTCTGAGTTTAGTATGATGTCTGCGTTAACAAGAGCGGATTAAAACGAATGTAAAACATCTGTAGAGAACAGTGAAAGTGTGGATACGCGCGGATTAAGACGAATGTAAAGCGAGAGAATAGTGAAACTCTGAAGTAATTTCTTTATCATTGTCAGGCTTTTGACGAAATTAGATCCAAATAAATAAGAGCAACATTATTCTAGATATAACATCTCTCATGAACATTAATTACTTAAAAGAGACCACAAATTAGCAATAATTGTAAAGACCAATCTCAAAGAATCTGTATATACACAATTAAACCTGCTTATAAGACTTCATAAATAAAAAAATTGCCACTTAGTCCCTTTATAGCTTCATCATATTTTAATCATTAAGATTTTCTTGCACTTAACAAACTCTCGATATTGAGGTCTTAATTTTTTTACAAAATATCCGGAAGAGATTATTTGGCTATAGATGTATTTATGAAATTAACTCATGCTCGACTACTTTTTATTATAAATATACGAGTTTAAATTGTTCTAAAAGTACAAATATCACGCTCATAATGTGTTGATTCCGATCTACTTTTAGGGGTGAGTAGTTACATCATCATTCTTATCAACATTCATCACATGCATTCTTCTATTGTTTAGAAATGAACAGACTGAAAAATCAGAACATCGAGTATTCAGTCCTCTTTTTGCATTATGGTACGTGGAGGTGATAACGATTATGCTTGTTTAAACGTTTCAGATGTGTTTGTGTTTTTTTTCTCAATTAGGTCTTATACATTTTACATGTTTTTGTTGTAATAAGTATCCTTTATGATTTCGTTCATTCATTCATCCTCCTCAGAGCTAAACAATAGAATTGGATTAAAAATTGTTTCTTATCTCTTGTTACGTAAACGTTGTTAAACTGTCAGTTATTATTTATTAATAATACTTGTTTGTATTCAATATTGTTGCTTAGAGAGTTCAGGCGAGTAGTATAATGCACTTAGCCATGCATGCTGTAATTTATTCTTTCATGCATTCATTCATATTTTGCACATTTTTATTAAGCATTTTGTGATTTAATGTCAAGATTAGTTAAAAAAGGACAAATTTTTGAAAATGTGACACATTTTTATTTGGGAAGTTGAACAAGTGTTTTATTCTAAGAAATCTTTGGTTTTGGAGGAAATTGATATGTTGGATAAAGTGGGAATTAATGCAGTCAAAAATGTTTTAAGATGTCAATGAACCTTGTGCCTTTATACATGTTGCTGGAAAAAGGTCAATGCGTAATATAGGTAAATCAAGTTTTCAGTCTAACTATTACAAGGCACAAAAACCTATGAAAACATATATAGATGATGTCCTAGCTGAAAATAATTATTTCGTTCTTGTTGTTGTAAATAGAGCAGTCATGTTTCTTCTACCTTCCTACTTCCTACCTTATGAAAACTTTTTGAAAATTAAATCCTTTTCAGATTCAGTTACATGGACGACAGGATAGTCGCATATGTGACGAGTAATCCTCATACGGTCAAATTTTTTTCTAACGATAACTTATACCACCATAAGAGAAGCAATTTTTGTATTTTAATCTCTTATAGAAACATCCCAGCAAAATCTTTACTTACCCGGTAAGTAGGCAAGTAATATTGGAGCAAAGTGTAAGTACTACTTATTTTTGTTGGACGATGACCAAAAAATAACTGGTTACAAATGTGCTTACCCGACTTTTCCGGATTTAAAACCGACCTTACAGTTATTTTCTGTGTTTATTAGTATATTCTAATACCCAAGGCCCGTTAAGAAATTGTTTTATCGTGCTATTTGGAATAGTTTTTATATGAAGGTACAAATCAATATTTCTTCAAAAATCTTCTAATATCGATTAGGCTTAAAACTATTAACCAATTCCTTATTAGACATACGCTCTATACATCTGGCAACAAATCCTACCCAAAAAATTAAATAATTTTATTAATAAAGACCACTCATTACCAAGTAATGTTAAAATATTTTACTGGGCTAGTACTGAGAGTCGAATGTGAAGGCTTCTAGAGGCTTTATTTAAGCATGAAATGCAAAAAACATTATCAATTTTGTACAAGGTACAAAGACTGACTTGACTTGCTATTAATGATCTAATTGAGTCCAACTCCCAAATCAAGTCTAATGACACTGATTAACGTATCTGTCTTTAATACTTTCTTGGTCAAAATACCAAAAAGGGAATACTAGGAAATAAACACTGACCTTCGAGACGCTAAATATCTACGCGATCTTAGTATTCACAACTTATATTTTGAAACTTATATGTTTGTAATTTCAACCTCCCTCTCACGAAAGTGAAGGGACCTTATAGATAGTCTTGGCCTTATTTCACGATGGTACTTTTACAACCACAGGGTGAGCTTATTAAAAGACTAACCACTTATTTTTGTACATGATTCTGTAGGTCCATGCACAAGAACTTTACTCAAGTACTCGAGCTATCTAATCTCCGACCATTGTTGCCCCTTTGCTTAAGTTCCGAAATGGAAAAACATCACTTACGTTTACAACGAAGCATATGAGATGGCCGATATTGAGTCGACAGCAACACCTAGAGATGTAGTCGGTAGGACGTGTATGAACAGAGCAAACCCTGAATATATCAGGCCGCACGTGTACCGGAACAAAACAAAGTCCGAAACTCTGCCCTGTGGGTTACCATTTCCCATGGTACCATATTATAAGACTCCCTCGTTCGATCCCAGATCAAATCATACCAAGGAAAGACGAGGAAACATTGGACACCATTAGTTTATAGTCCCCGTAGACTAGAGGTATTGGTTGCTCCTCTTTTCCACCGCATTGCAAAAACACTAAGATGAGAAATATCATGAGGTAACATGCCCCGGGAGGATGTTTGTGTGTATGTTGAAGTCGGTTTTCAAAAGACCACAGATATCTGCGAAATCCGAATCTCAATAATTCGTTCTTCAACTGGTACCTTTTGGTTTTTATGCAATATATGAATGATAATCTACAAGAGTGATTTTTTGTAGTCTTTGTTCATTAACTGGAACATTTTGAATCTTTTATAATATTGAATCTAAAAAACGCAAAATTAAAAACGATAGCATTTAGAGTGGACAGTAAAACTCTTTGCCATTGTCAGGCTTTCACCGAAATTAGATCCATGTATCTTGGGAGTGATATTATTCCGGATATAACATTCCTTACGAACATTGATTGGAAAATTCTTAGGAATTACATCCAGGAAACAAAGCTTTTGAACATCAGGCGATAATAGATAATGGACCGGCACGTACAAAAATTGCCACTTGCGTGTATGATACACAATGGGACGGTGCTTAGTTGTCACAGAAAGACCTCCTGAAAAAGACCTCCATAAAATTGGCCAACACGGCAGGTATTCACCTAAAGCACTTCGACTTTCAACCGAATACTTTTTCACAGCTATGTTTTGCATTACATGGGTACCAGGCCACTCGGGAGTAGTGGGCAACAAAAAAGCGAATTTATTTATTTTAAAGGGAAGGGAGACCAAAGTATTTAACCAGATGAACGCAAAATTGCTAAAGGCAACGATACCGGAAATTTAAATATGACCGAGAAAATTCCATAAGGTCATGTGGTATAATTAAACACAAAGATTCTATGGGGTGACACCAACGTTCAGGCAACACATTTCTGAACATCAGGCTATAATACATTCAGTTAATACTATATAAGGTTTTTGTTGTTACCAACAAAAATTTTCCTAACCTAACCATATGAAAGACTTTAATATGACACATATTTGGTAATACTCAGTCAATGTTATGATCTGGACTGTTTCGGGAATACGTCGCTGATGTATCTAAGTACGTTATCTAGGCTAGAAAAAATCAGCTATCATTATGATATTAGTCTTACATCTATGTACATAAGTATGTTTGTATGTTGGATACTGAATGAACAATTTAAGTTTTATATTTGTACATATTCGGCTATTATTCATTTTAATTTATTTTATATATTACTAGCTATACCCTGTGTGCTTTGCTACCCTAAACGCAATATGTATAAATAAAAAACCTACTTAACGATTTTGAAGATTCTAACTACAATAGTTTTCTAGATTTACAATATGTTACATATGAGAGATGGCAAGCAAATTATTGCAAGTTCGCCTGTTTTTATCCATCGCCAATTTCTATCTATCTACGAAAAATTTGAAAAATATAAGAGTTTCCAAGATACACGAAATTTTGTAATTAATTCATATATGTGGTGCCAAGCCACCCATTGAAAGTCCGCCCGTTATTCTCTAAATATTCCCATGAATGTCAAAGTTCTTCAGGTAAAATTTGAAGATACTAGCTCTAATAGTTTCTCAGTGGGAGCTTCAAGCTCCCCAGATGAAAGCCCGCACTTTATCCCCAAAATATGAATATTAAAATAATTTGAGCAAAATTTTAAGAATCAATTTCTATTAGTTTCCCAGGTAAACGAAATTTTATATTTAATTCATGTGGGAGGTGCTAAGTTCCCCATTGAAATTCCGCCCGTTTTACTCTAAATGTTCAGATGAATGTCAAAATTCTTCAAGTAAAATTTGAAGATTCTAGCTCTAATATTTTGTCAGATATACGAATTTTTCTATTTAATTCATATAGGGGCTTCAAGCCCCCCTCCCAACATTTCCACCAAAATGTTGAAATTAATATTTAAGTTCTTCGTGCAAAATTTGAAGAATTTAGTTCCTTTAGTTTCAGAGATAAACGAATTTTTGTATTTAATTAATATGGGAGGAGCCGCTCCCCTTATGGGTAGTCCGCCAATATATTACCCAAAATGTTTAAATGGATGTTAATGTTATTCGTGTAAAATTTTAAGATTCTAACTGTAATAGTTTCCAAGATAAACGAATTTTTGTATCTAATTTATATGGGAGGTACCACGCCCCCTAATGCTAGTCCGCCTACTTTTTGTCCTAAATAATCATATTGACACTAAAGTGGCTCCGACAAACTGTTATATTATCTCAAATATACGGATTTAATATTTTCTTAATATGGGCGTGGCTCCCCGCCCACTTGGAATTTCAAAATAAAAAGTAGCCCATTACCTATTCCAGACATGCAGGAATACGCTGTGAAAATTTGAAGAAAATCGGTTCAGCCGTTTAGTTGTCTATAACGTTCAAACATACAAACAAACACACATTCATTTTTATATGTAGAAGAAGATAGAAGATAGATTACATTTTTATAATTTTACAACCCTCTTATAAAAATCACAGCAAGATATGATTTAATTTTGACACCATTTAAGGAAATACCCACATATCCACCAAAAAATATTTATTCCACACTCCACTCAATAGTAATTAATCAACAAGGCCACAAAATAAAAATGTTGTAATATAAAATGTAAAAATTAGATCAAATTTGTCTATTAGCGTGTCATGTGTGAGTATAAAATACTTTTTGTATTAATAAAGACGATGAAGCAGCCACTTAATAAATATAAAGTTTTAACAAGACAATAATTTAAACGACAAGTAGTTAACACTTCACACCCTCATCCACTGAAAAAAAAACACACTCATATGGGTAGTTATAAGGACTTATTCCAGAAGGGGGAAAACTAACAATTAATGCCCTTACAAAATACTTTTCTACTAGGTGGATGATTGAAAGAATAAAGTTTCCAAATTAGAAAATAACTATCAAGAAATGTTTATTAACACATGAAATAATTAGATTCATTTTTAGTTTGTGTGCGGGAAACTTAGATATTAAAATATGTATTAACATTTCTCACATATAAAAGTATTTTAACACAAATTAACTTAAAGTCACTCAACTATGAAGTTGATAATAAAAATTGAAATTCGTAGTGTGAGTTTAGCTAAATTTCTTGGTATAAAATTAACACATGAACACCTTTGATTTCATATAGTGAATTAAATAGTAGTAGTCCACGTAAGAAATGTAAATTATTTATGGAACTAAATAGAGAATGTGAGGTGACAAAGGAAAGACTTAAGCTATGTATACACGGTTGTCAGATCATACAATGTTGTAAGAAAATATCGAATATAATCGTGTGAACTTACAATTTTTGTCTTGCAACGTTGTCAGAAAATGCATTATCAGTACATTGTAAAACATATGACAATCATGTAAAAACATTACGTTGCCAGATCATAGTCTGACAAAATTTGTTTCAAATGTGCGAATTTTATGCAGCTGGCAATGTCACCATTGTCAGATCAATTATTTGTATTGCCAACATTGTTCATTAAAATAAACAAACAAAGTCTGGCAACTTTTACCATGCAACTATCTGACAACAGTGTAAACTGACAATTTTTGTTGACAGATTAAAATATTGTCTGACAATTGTCTGGCAATGAATCTGAAAGGTTTTCTTACAACCGTCTAAAATAACAGTTTACCTGTTGCTAACGAATTTTTCATTGTCAGTATATTGCCAGATCTGACAACATTATTAGAGATAACTATCCGGTACGTCAAGCAAATTTGAGAAGATTTATTAGTGACGTATCTTTGATAACTTTGCCTGTGCTCTAGAAGAGCTCCCTCATAAGAGGCTTTGTACCGATTTTTCTTCGTCGAAACAATATCTGCAATCACCGTTAAGTAGGTAGGCCATCTGACATCCAATCGTTCCCACGACAATTGGATCTTCGCTCCGGAACGACCCGAGTCATACTCGGCCAAAGATTGTCAACCCAGCGACAGCTGTATCAACCGAAAGTTTTTTCCCCAGGAAAGAACTATCGGCCACAGTCGAACTGTTACAACAACAACATCATGCATCCAATCATGCAGTGCCCAGCAAATATATTTATCTTCCCATAAGCTAAGATAGTCAAGTTCGTTTTATTATAAATGAAAGAATAAGAGCATTTTGAATATTGCCCAATTGGTTGTAGTAAACCACTTGAGTTGTTTCAAATTCCTTGAATGCCCTCGTGATCTAGAACCTATATCAATTTGAAAGTTGGGTCAGAGAGTGAATGCAATTGTGAATGTATTTCCAACTTATCACGTTCGAAATGAGAACCTTGAGAAATATAAGACACAATAGTCGACGTCTTGAGATTTAGTGGTCGGATATTTCTCGCGGCTATATCGTTGGAGTACTTTTAAACCTGAAAAACACTGTAGGCATTAGGCAATCTGATGTAGAACAAGCTGGACGGAAAACAATCCGAGGTCATTGTTACATTGTCAGTGAAGACTGAGATCGATCAGTGTAGATTAAGATCGTTTTTGTTGTTATTCTGATTGAAAGGTCCTATTTAAGCTTGCTACTGGTAACACCTAACTCATCTTCTGTCTCAAATTCGTTTTATCTAATATTTTTGGGTGATTCCATGACCAATCTTTCTGTGCATCTCAGAGTCTACGAGTCAATTTGTTAGAAATACTTATATGCTTCAAGAACAGGTAGGCCCAGCACTGCCCCTAAACCTTGTACAAAAGAAGAGATGATACATGGTTTCCGCTGCTTTCTGGCGGACTAGTGAAACATATGTTAAAATAGATCTAAGGACTGTTGTGAGAGTCCCGTAAACCATGTAGTGATTAACTTCAAATTGCTTTCCGAATATTGTTACATTTCTACAAGATTTTAGGGTTTGATGACATCAAGATATTTGAATTTCTTTGAAAACTGTACCATTCAGCTGAGGTAGTCGAAATTAGGTATTTTTTATATCTTACGAAGCACCAATTCTGTCATTACAGGTTTAATCCTCAAAACGTCTCTCCTTTCCATAATCACAGTTCAGGAATAGATGATTAAATGAAATCTATTAGCATTATTATATTGGCACCCATTTTCAAAATCTTAAAAACGATTACATTTAAAACAGATTCCTGTTGTATGGAGATAATGTGGCACCACTTGTAGTGTGTCTTGAAACCTTTCGTACCAACAATAGTAAAGTAGTTTTTTGATCTTTTTTTGGCCACATACTCAAAGGTTATTGGGAAATATTTCAGTTCGTTCTTAAATAGTTTTGGTTGTCCCATTTGACACATTTTCAATACCAAACAGAGAACATTTTTAGTAAAACTGAATCCCATCTAAGGCCATTCCTCTATGCTCTATCAATGCAGTAACGAATTTAACTGTAAAAGCAGTACACAGAGGGAAAAAGAAATATACACGCTTGGTACCAAATTGGCACCAAAGAGTTTGTAATTTTTCAATAACAACCGTTGTCAAAGTATATACATACGTACGACAACACTATGTCGCAACGTTGTCAACATTGCAACAATTCGTTGTCGAAATCAAAATTTTTTACACATACGTTGTCTAAATGTTAACAAACGTGGTAAGCTCACTATTGGCAACGGATTGTTTGCAATAGTGAACTTACCACGTTTGTTAACATTTAGACAACGTATGTGTAAAAAATTTAGATTTCGACAACGAATTGTTGCAATGTTGACAACGTTGCGACATAGTGTTGTCGTACGTATGTATATACTTTGACAACGGTTGTTATTGAAAAATTACAAACTCTTTGGTGCCAATTTGGTACCAAGCGTGTATATTTCTTTTTCCCTCTGTGTAGGCGGGCTTTATTATTTCGATGATTTACACTCGGAATGGCAAAATCGCTTTAGTCCCCTTCTTTTTTTATAATGGTTATAAAATTAAGTAATGTATTTAGGTAAATCGAATATGATAATAGACTAAATTTAACTCGTTTATCCAACACCGATTTTATTGCACCTGTAATAGAGTTGTAAACTTCACCCCAGGGGTGGTTGAGCTTTAAGTTTTTATTGTCTATTTCCTCACTGATGTCACCAGGAAAAAAATAGCAAGAGAAAGAAATGAAATAAAAAGCCCAAGGGTAAACATTAATCTTTTTAAAATGAGAATTATATCATTTGGGTGGATGGATGGTTGGTTGGTTAGTTGGTTGTATGTCTAGATGGCTGGGGCTTATTTAGTTCGCTTCATTGTATATACAGCCGACAGAGTCCTTTTTCCTACTTTTTCCGTCTACAATGAATTGTTTGCTTTAACATGTCATGGCCATATAAAATTTAACATTTATTTTGACCATTTGATTTTCCCCCTTTTAAGTACCAAAGCTTAAATTATTTTTTTTTTTTTTTTTGTCAATTTTAAGGTGGTAAATGAATGAATGAAGGGTGTTGTGGCGTGTTTTCGTTTTATTTGTAATGACACCTGATTACCTTTTTAATGCTTTAAATTTCCATTTTATTGTTGTTGTTGTGTATAAATACATACCATACACAAGTGTTTATTTTCGTGTATATGTGTGTGTTACACGTATTTTCGTTGCGCATTCATTCAAAAGGACTTTGATTTGTAATCATTTCCGACAGTTCATTTGTATTCTTTTATTAAGTCTTATCTGTGACCCATAACATCTGATGTTTTATAATATAAAAAGCCAGAAAAAAAGGAAATAAAATCGACTTTGCTCAATTGAATGGAGCCATGACATGTCATGAAGTATTTAATTAGTTAAATATATACGATAGAGTAAAATATTACTTTTGTTAATTTAAATTATAGTATTTTTATACAAAATGATTAATTTCTGAAAATAAAGTTTTATTTCGACTAGGTAAGTTGAACTTTAAAGTTTTCTGATTGACAGTATATTTAAGGATCCTTTATATGCTTCTTCCTCCATTGAATGCTTCTTGTTAAATATATTTAATTTAGCGGATATTGCACTATACTTTCATGCCCTTTATATTTACAACACCTATAGATATGTATATTTGGAACAACATTATCTGCCATGCGTTTATGTGTCTTGCGGTGGTTAAAATCGACTCTACTAACACGGTCCCATGCAGAGATTGTTACCAGGCCGAGGTTCATGCTATGCCTCATAATCTCAATCTCCAAAAGGCTTGGAATATATTTGAATGAATAGGAATGGTAGATATTGCTGTCATCTGCAAGAAAGTTGATAGAGTTGGAAGTTGGAAAGGTCATTTATGAAAATAATAAGTAGAGTAGGAGAGTATAGAAGAAGTTGAAGTACTTTACGTGAACACCTGCCGTGTTGGTCTTATTTCACGGTGGTACTTTTAAAACCACAGGATGAGCTTATTAGACGACTCACTATCGGTTCTACCGGTCCATGTACAAGCAATTTGCTCAAGTACTCGAGCTATCTAATCTCTGACCATTGCTGCCCCGTTGCTTCCGTTTACCAACACGCAGATGGGATGGCCTCTGTTGATTTGGCAACTGCACCTAGAGACGTAATCGGTAGATCAATATACGAATCCATTAAATAAGGCGATGAGAGAAGAGAGAGAGAACACACTATGGTAAATCTGGTATGAATAGAGTAAACCCTGAACATACCCGGACAAGGAATTAACATTAAATGGTACCACTTGCGTAAGATACCATCACCATTCAACCCAGCACACTTCTCATTCATTTGACACACTCATTCTAGGTATACGGATGGGTGAGGCCCGCGTACCCCTACATCCATCCCGTATCATATACACTTGATACCAACTCATTTCCAACGCTTAGTTTGGTATCTGTAGTCTCGGTAACAGCTTCGAACTTATCCAGAATTATTGACTTTACCGTGTATCAATCTTTTAACCAACATTCTCTTGCCACGAAATTGGATTTAAACGACCACAGATACCACGTGCATCCCAAAGGGACCTCTCTAATAACCTAGACGAGACAAAGTGCGAAACTCTGCCCTGTAGTCTACCTGATTCCGTGGTACCATACCATATCTTTCATCATGCCGATGAAAGATTTGATCCTACCAGTTTATAGTCCCGGCAGACAAGAGGTATTGGTAGCACCAATTTTCTCCTGAATTGCAATAACACCAAGTTAACATATATTCTCTTAATCCCAAGGAGGGATTAGGAGAATATAGTACGATCTTTGAGAAAGCTTGAAATTAATTAAGAGTAGTGCATTGTAATGACGAGTAGGATTTCCAATCCCCAGATAAGAGAATTTTATTTATTGACTTAGCTGCCGAACGAAATGGATAGTCATCAGTCCTTAATTTCTGAGTCAATTTCACCTTGAAGTGAATTCGAGCTCTGGGTACAATAGGTACTTCCATCATGTTGTTGAGACCAAAGGCAAGACGATGTTCTTAGATTATGTTGCACACTTTCGAACACTCATTTAATACCACTCACGGTAGTTTTTTTGTCCTAAACTTCGGTGAATGTCTCAAATGGTATCGGGGGCAGTATTTGATAACGCCTAAGAAAAGGCGTGGGGATACTAAACAAATACTAATCCATAAAAAATAATTTGTTGCCTTATTCTAATCGTCCAATGCTATGTTTAAAGATCTATAAATATCATCCAGCCGATATTAACATAGGGATTCGATGCAGTTGAGAGCAAGCAAGTCTGGTGTCATAAATGACGTACGCTGTTGGTTAATAAAATCCTTTCTGGTTTTAACTATTTATTTCTTGACAATTTGCGAAGTACAACAGTTTGAACACCTCTGATTTTAAAAAAGAATACTCCCGCAAAATATAGCTTTAACAATTTTGCCACACAAAAAAAACTTTAGTTTAGTAACATTTCAACTATACCCACTTGAAAAACTTTTACCTCGTATGGTAAAATAAAAACCACTTAATGTGGAACCCCATATTAAGTACCAACAAAAACTACATATGTATGCCATGTTGAACATATAAAATCAAAAATATGTACATATTTTTATTTCCCTTGCACTCTGCCAAAAGTAACCAAAAATGTGTAAAACTATTGAAAAAATTATAAAATTTGCAAACATCGCCAAAACAAAAACAAAAACTACTCAATACATATTTGCACGTATGAATTTCTATTTAGGTATGTAGCTTGAACATTGTTGCATGCAACACTTAAGTATCACAGCAACGAATTTTTACTAACTGCAACAAAAACACAAACTGAATGAAATGAATACTTGTACTTAAAAACTTAACTATTGCTGAAAGCCCAGATCGGCAGCAGTACTTGTTACTCGGTTTCAACAAAAGAAAAAGCTTTTGAATGAAACATGCGAACAGTGGAAGGGAGTCAGTAGTGTTAGTATCTTGTCAGTAAATATTATGTATGTAAATGCATTGATATTTACTTCCTCTGCCACAATTGTATAATTCTACTGCCCCCTCCTCATATTTGTAAAAAAAACAACATATTTTCTAAAGTAATTGTTCTCAGGTGTGAATAAGTTTTTAAGATTCTTAGTGTATAAATGTGGCAGGATGGCAGCAACAAAAAAAGGACTCGTCCATATTAGTGCCAGGAATGTAAGTAATTCCACCTTTTCTGCTGTCATCAACATCATAAAGACATTAAAAGTAATTTTTTTTTGTTCTTCAGTTTTCATCAAAAAACGCATGCTCTTCTTATACAGGAGGCAACCTTTTTTTAGAATTTTTTTTGTACAGATAATGTTGCATGAATGTATTCGCATGTAAGCATAAACTTATTGCCACATCTTCTTAATAAATTTTTGCCATATACTACGTTTTTATTCGAGTTTCTTGAACCGTTATAATTGATCCGTGTTATGTTGACATGAATAATTTTGAATGAACTTGTACAATGTACAATCATGTTGGAACTGTATGATGCCTTGTATCTTCCAGCCCTCTTATACACTGATACATTTTGATGCTGCCACTGCTTTTGTGTCATTGTATTGCACGTGAATTACTTTCCACTTATTAAAGGTGACATTTTATAATTTCGTTACAAAGAATTTATTAATGAATACATCAACATCAACATTAACATCGTATTCAACTTTGATTTTATACATATACTCGTATACGTATCTTGTCTATGAATAAATAAAGTAATAAATAATTTTATTCTTCTCATTATTTGTTAAAGTGAAAATTCAGGATAATCACTTACTTACAAAAATTCCTTTGGTATGCAAGTACTTTTGTCGTTTTAATAATGTCTAGTTATAAGTCGTTCTTAAAGAAAGAAAATATAAATAAGAAGTAACTCGGTACTTAAGCTTTTGTTGCAAATGCAAAGGAATCCTTTGAAAGAACGGTCACACTTGGCAAAATTATAATTAGAGCTCATTCAAAATTTACCTTTTTACATCAGTTTCTTCGAACAAAGACAGTTGAATCTATAAATTCTAATTGCCGCCACTTACTTAGGTTAAGTGAAAAGGGAAGACGATCTTAAACACTTACCCAGTGGCGGATCATCTCTCGATCCACCCACAGGACATTTAGAACGGAATGAAACCATCCAGAGGCACGAACTGACGTATCCTTCATAACGATAGAGATGTATATCCTCTATTCATACAGGGCCCACAGTTTCGGACTGAACAAATACCCAGTCCAATAGCCAACAGAGCTTGACATTCAGAACGGAATGAAACCATTTAGAGGCACGAACTGACGTATCCTTCATAATGATAGATATGTATATCCTCTATACCTACAGGGCCTACAGTGTCGGACTGAACAAGTACCCAGTCCAATAGCTGACAGAGCTTGACTCTTAGCTTAAAGAGGCAATCAACCTAAAAACCGCCACCATTGGTTCTATGAAATGGTCAAGTTGTCTTATACGAATTTGGATCATACGGCAATCCACCCACAGCACATTTATGCCTGTGTTCAGCTGGGAATCATACCATCCAAAGACACGAACAAATGTTTCTATCTTAATGATGTCAATTCTATACAGACTGTGTCGGACTGAACAAATCCATGTCCACAGTCCAAGTTTGTCGACCTTAAAGCCGACGCATTTTGTTACATGAACTGGTGCGGTTGACTTAACAGAATTCGAATCATGACTCGATCCATCCATTTATGCCTATATTCAGCAGGGAATTAAATCATCCTGAGTCACGAACAGATGCTGCTGTCTTATTGACGTTAATTATCTACCGTTCAGTTTTAGAGCCGGTATCTTCCTCGTTGTGATAACTCCAGCAGTAGTCTGATTTAGTCTCCTAGCATTCGTATATATGTACATACATTTCTTACGGTGTACTATAAAGATGGTAACTACCAATTGTAGCCTCAATATTAAAATTCCCAACAAGTTCTACCAACATCGGCCATCATAATGAATACAGATCAGAAGAGACAACCGACATTTGCGACCCAGTCTGGATATCGGAGAATATAAAATTCGCCAAACCTGTTGAAGACTTAGATCCATCAACATAGATACCGATCGTAATCTAATCTATGACCATTGCTGCCCCCCGTTGCTCAACTTCCGAGATGTAAAAACTTCACTTCCGTTTACAACCATGCAGATGTAATGGCCTCTGTTGAGTTGGCAACAGCACCTAGAGACGTATTCGGTATTCCGAAACACGAATCCATTAAAGAAGCCGAGGACTTTGTTCTTACTTATAGATATACTCATAGAGAAGACACTGCGGTATATCTGGTATGAACAGAGTTCTGGTACCTGAACAAGGAAGGAAAATTCAATGGTATCACTTGTATAAGACACCTTTCATCCATCACCATTCAACCCAGCACACTTCCCATTCATCCGACACACTCATAGAGCGCAACATCCGACATAATCACTCTAGGTATAGGTGCGGGGGATGACCCGTATACCATTACATTCACCCTGTATCACATACATATAACACCAACTCATTTCCAACGCTTAGTCCCACAGTCACTCTTCTGTGGGGTACCTCTTGACTTCGGCAACAGCAACAAACTTATCCCGAATTATAGATTTCACCGTGCATCAGTGCTTTAACCGACATTCTCTTGCCTCGAATTCGGGTTTAAACCACAGCCACTACGTGGATCCCGAAAGAACCAACTGACCAGAAAAATTTCCTGCGGTCAACTGGTCACCCATAGTACCAGATTATTTGGTTATCTGATTCGACCCCATGTCAAATCATTCCAAGGAAAGGCCGAGGATACGGGATTGCAATTACACTAAGATGGGGTCTTTCATCAATGTAATATGCCCCCGGGGAAACTATTTGTAGATATTCAACTTAAACTTGCTTACATTGCAAGTGATAAGAAAGACTTGCAGTACGACTAAAGAAGGAATTCTTCCTGTATTACATTGTGCGATCCACTGGACAATCGACCTCAAATGGGTGTTTTCTTGATGAAATAATTGTATTTCGGAAACGACTTCCCTAATTTCAGAAAAACACGTTCTATTGATGTATCGATAGAACAGTAAAATACACCGCACATTGCGATGGTGTGCCTGTGAATTACCTGTGTAATTACCTTCGCCCTCTCCTGTACCTAGCCTAGCTGGACTTTGAAACACCGGCCCATACATTACAGTTGTAAGAAATTTTAGGTCAGATAAAAGTGGTGTAGATAGTAAATAGTTCACATGGAGTGAAGTATTTCATATATCGAGAAACATGAATTGATGGCTATACGACCTAGGTTAATCAAGTAATTCATGTTTTTTTCTCATTGCTCCAATATTTAAAGGGCTGTCATCTGCAAAAGAGTAGATAGGGTTGGAAGTTTGGCATACAAGATCATTCCGAAAGATAAAAAATAAATAAGGAGAATAAATGGAGCCTTTGAACCCGTTTTGTAAGATCTCATCTATAATAACTCGTATAGAGCGATCCCTGAGAAAGCTCGATATAAATCGAGAAAAGTTATTACCAAGACGAAAAGTAATTCGTTTTGATAAAAGTGAAACATGACTTCCTATCAAAAGTCTAGAACCGCTTTACTTTACTTTCACCGAAATGATGAAAAAGGACATTCCCCCTATGTCAGTCCTGTTTAAAAATTCCATCGGAAGCTCTTTTTCATTACTTTCATTGAGTAACTTTATCATTTTGAAAGCTCTTTTATTTTTGCTGGGTTGTTAAGATACCGATTAATGCTTTTGTACAGTTATGTTTTGGCTCCCAAAACTATATAATAAAAAACAAAATTTTAGAATTTTATTTAATTTTATATCTGAACAAAACCAGATTTAAAATTTCCCATTTACTAATTGTGCACTAAAAAAATTAATACTTCAATCAAATTAAATCATTAAATTTCTTTACTCAAATGAATAATTTTGTTCATATTTTCCAAGTTTTTTTCAGTTTTTTTTTGCATTCAATTCAAATTATTTCCCAATAAAATTGAACAAATACTAAAAAAATTATAAAGTACTAGAATGAAGCAAAACAAATAACCCCAAGCCCCTGGCAAATGGAGACTAAAGGGCATAATGAATAATTTATGGGAGTACCCAATCGAAATAGAAGAAGGTTGTCTATGTTGTGTATGTGTGTATCTGTGTGCCACTATGTTCTTTTAAGAGTGATGATAACACCCTTAACAAAAAAAATACACATCCATGGTTTTGGGGGTTAGAGAGAAAGGAGACGATAGAAAAATAAGAAATATTTGTGTGTATAGTATTTACAGAGCCCTCATAAATAATATTTGCCATGGGTGATAAACGTAGCAGTAAACACCAGAAACAACAACAACACCAAATATTCGTCAGCAACAGCATAAAGAAGACAACTAACTGTCAGTAACAGAACACGCCCCTGCCAAATGACACTCTGTTGGAATACGAAGCGCTACGTTTGTAAAAATACAAACTTATGAATTTTAACTTTTATATTTTTCTGTGCGTTGCAAATGGAATCTTTTTTTCCTTTTTTGATTTGAAATTGATATCAATATGAACCTAGTAAGAGTGTTATATTAAGCTATGCCGAATCTTAAATACCTCACCATCAAAACATTTGTTGAAATTTGAATGGGATATAGATCATTACGAATCGATATATACTCCAGATCAAAACATTTGCTTGTAATTTGGATGGACTTAGGTCAGTTTGGATCGATACCTTTGGTATATAGTACCACAAGTAAGTCAATCCTGGTTCGAATCCTACAAAAAACTTGGACAGAAACATAATAATTCTTGTTTATTTCAAATTCTGTCTCAAATGTGTTGCCTCTAGCTCCTTGCGTTTGGTACCTTCAACAAAAAAACAAGGTCCGTTCGTTTTAAAATCTAATAAGCGTTCAGACAAAATTCGAAATCTACACCAGGGTTTTTTTCGGATCATCGAATCATATACAATTTACAATCATTAGAGAAATTTTTTAAAGGAAATCTTTTATGTATGTGGAACTGGTCAATTATGAACTGATACCCAAACAATTTGATTGAGGAATAAAAATCATGTTCCAATATCCAATTTCAATGCAATAGTGATATTTATTAATCAATTATACACTATTGTTCAGTGAAAAGCTGGAACACTTTCTCTGTCATTTCCAGATTTTACCATGCTTATATGAATTGATCCCAACAAATAGTGGTTGGACAGGGCAAGGCCTGGATGGTAAGGATTTGATTAAGGCAAAACTTCTTCTGAATAGTTTTAAACTGAGATTACAACATGTGTCCCATTGTTATCCTGATGAAATGTTACACTTTCATATTTTGGGCCTCAAAGGGACCAGTTGCATTCGGTAGGGGTTCACTGTGATAGTCTGGTCAGATTTCAGCATCTCATAACCGATAGTTCTTGTTCCCACCAAATACAGGTTATTAATTTATGGCAAGGCCGGCATATATGAAATATGATTTATTAAGCATCGGGTTCTGCACGCAGAGAAAAAACATGGTTCGACATTTTTACTATAACTACGCCATGTTTACTGTAACAATATATTGTTTTCAAAAACATGTAATTGTTATTTTAATTAGATTTTATCAATATTGTAGTTACTGTAAACATTTTCATGTTCAAGGCAATTATAAATTTGAGTATGATTCACTGGAAAATAATTATTTTTAGAACAACTAAATAATGATAACAATGAAAACATATTATGTTATTAACAACCATTTATAACCATTATATGTTATGTTATATAACCATTGTATGTTATGTTGTTATAAATAACCATTATATGTTATGTTGTTATATGTCTGCTGATACAACAACAAAACAACTTTTCCCACGCGACAATAAAATTGATTGAAATAATTCTCATTTGGTTTATAACATTAAACGTATAAGTATTTCAGTTTGTATAAAATAATGTAGTTATGTTTTTGTGAAGCAAATTGAATTTTGCGAATTGTGTTAAGTATTGTAAGTTAATATATTTATTTATATATATTTTTTTACTTTTTTTAGAAACTGTAATTTTACGAATTCAGTAAAATTTATTTTGATTTCGATACATATTTAAACGAAATTTTGATCACATTGGATCGTAATATGATCCATCATGTATAACAATATTATGATAAATAGAAAAAATATTATGATAAAATATTTCCACGGTATATAATCATAATATGATATTTTAAAATTGTTACAATAACGATAATATGTTTAGACTACAACCATAATTTTAACCATAATATGTTGCTCTTAGAACATGGTTATCACAACCATGTTTTTTCTCTGCGTGTGGTAACGGATTCATGATTCATCGCAACGTTCCTGTTTACACTATAATATTCAATAATAATGATTCGGTTCAAAACTGGTTTTCGTTTATAGCGATCAAGCAGCATTTCGAACAAGCAAAATTGTCTTTCAAGGTCTCTGGGCGTACCTGGTCGATCTTCTTCTGTACCAAAATGTTTTGAACGCCTCAAGTAATTTCTTGTACGTTAAAACTTTTGTAAAGATTCGCTATAAGCTTCGGTGATCAAATTGTGTGCTTCAGCAGTATTTTTTTTTTTAAATTGAAGAAGTATAACAAACTTTAACGCATATGATGATACGTATCATTCAAAATTATATATAAGTCATTGAACACAAAACATCGTTCAAAAGATGCGACATCTGTTGTCAATTCCAAAATCTTTGTAACACTGATTCGAAAATTGTAAGAAACAACTTTAGAAAATAGGCCTCTAAACATCGGGCGCTTTTTCATATAGAGGATGGTTTCGGATAAGACCTTTAAATTGGCAATCTGGTACAATCGAATTTAAGACCTTTAAACTTCTAAAACACTTAGTTTTTCTTTTTGTATTGATACTAATGTTCAGAGTCCAGTTGGAGTTAGGTTAAAGCATGAACTGATTCTAATTAAATTTAATATATGTCGAGCGATGAGAACTATATAGATGGTAGATTCTTATTAAATTAAATTCAAAATTGCAACTAGTTAATTGAATATAAGGTCATCCTGATTTTGTTAAATCATTTGGTGTAATTTAAGGTCAGTTTATTATACAATGATGATCATTGTCGAATATGATGATGTTTATATAGTGGTTGGTTGGTTATCGTGGTAGTTCGCTGTAGTCAAGTAGAATCGAAGGGACTACGTTTTGACAGGACCACTCCAATCGTCAGATGTGGTATTATATGGTATTAGATCCAGCCTGTAGACGTGAGAAATCTTAACATGTCATTAAGTTTAGACCCAGATATCTCACCAAGGTTGGATATGAAGTGACTGTCAAGGAAACTGTTTCTCTTCGCAGCTAGAGCAGGGCATTCACCGAAAGACCGTCTTCTGTTTTCTTATCTTTGCAATTGCAACAGTATCCATTGAAGGGGAGCTTAAGCCAACTTACATGTCTGCCTAACACCCAGTGTCCCGTTATTACTGCTATCAACCTCGATATATCCCCCCTACTTCTGGTCTGTGGATGCTGCTTTTGATAAAGCCCCAGGGTGTTGCTACAGAAACGTTGGAGATATCAAGAGCAGATCCAAAAAACGCTATGTTACCACGAATATTGAGTACTCTACAGGCTGACAATATCGCAAATACTTCAGCCTGAAAAACTCTACAGTTGTTGGAAAGACGATGAAACATGCTTATTCCAAATTCTTCACAGAAAATACCTTAACCTACACCGCAGTTCATTTTAGAACCAGCTGTAAAGATTCTGAGGGTATATTCACTTGGTAGGTAACCCCTACCCCCTTGAATCCTCATTTCATCCCAAACATCTTACGACATCTTCTTGACTCTGTGTTAGATGTTGGATTTCCATATTAATTTAGAGTCTAGGATAATTTCTATATATTTAGCATTGTCCGATAAGGGGATTTAGCAGTTCTTTAACTGCGGCAAGTTGAAGCTTGGAATCTTGGGTTTTGTCGTGAATAGTACCAGTTCGGTTTTGCTTGGGTTCACTCCTAGACCATTATCTATGGCCCAGTTATTGAGTAGCACCAAAGGGTTTGACATGATATCATTTATCACGTCTGGAAACATACCTGGTACCAGTATGTGTCCGCGTAAGCAAGATATGTAAATCGGAACCTCAAACAAAACTTTAAAGAAATTCGTAAAAGTTTGTTTCATTTATTCCTCTATTGAATAGTTGGAAGATCGTATAGTATATACTAAATTGTCCGATAATGTATATTTACAAAAATTCTCAGATATCAACACAAGTAACAAAAACTGTAAGAACTTTTACGTCGCAATTTGAAGTAAATGGTTGACATATTAAAAATATTTATGTATATAACTAGAATTATATGTGTGTATGCCTGTGTTTGCACAAGTATCTACTAAAACGCAAAAACACCCTTAGCACCACCCACCCAATCAAAAAAATCTCCCAAACCCGGAATCACGATTTTTGTTTTTTTGTAAGTGGTATGTGAATCTATAGTAATGAAAACAACAAAAAGCACCCTAAAGAGCAACCAATTGAACTGTATCTATGAGATACAATTCTGTGTATTTATTTTCAAATCAACTTGAATTTTGCAAAAAAATGTACTAAGTATAAACTTATATATTTTTTAATCCATCCATTTATTTATTATAGAATCATTTGACTGTAAATTTTTGCAAATATCTTTGGAAAAGTTTTAGATATAAATGTATTTGGCATATATTGCTACCTGTGGTACTCTACATTATACTATTATAATAATTTTGTGTTTCCATAATCTCGATATATGTATGTACGTAATTTAATATTAACAAGTGAGAGTGTTATATTCGGCTGTGCCGAATCTCATATACCCACCATCAAAACGTTTACCATATGCCGTGAAAGGAATGCTCCCCTATAAACATCAGGGTGATATTTGGAATATGGCTTAAGTCAATTATGGACCAAGCTCTATAGGATTTCATTCCTATATTCGTATTTTTTAGCCAGTACTGAGCGTTAAAGTAATTTTCTGAAGGGTACCTTATATGGGGGCAGGGTCATGGGTCATCCTAAAAAAATTGGTAGAGAGGCTTTGGTTCGTAAAAAACTTACTTATAACGAATTTCATCGCTATACTCGAATTTTTAGGCCAGTAATGAGTGTTAAAGTCACTTTCTGAAGGGGACCTTATATGGGGGGTAGGGTCAATTATGGACCGATCCACATAAAATTTGACAGAGAGTTTTTGGCTCGTTAGGGACCACTTTATGTCAAATTTCATTACTACACTCGTATTTTTATGCCAGTAATGAGCGTTAGTCATTTTTGAAGGGGACCTTATATGGGGGGCGGGGTCAATTATGGACCGATCCACATAAAATTTGGTGGAGAGGCTTTGGCTCGTCAGTGAATTACTTATGTCAAATTTCATTGCTACACTCGTATTTTTAAGCCAGTAATGAGCGTTAAAGCCATTTTTTGAAGGGAACCTTATATGGGGGGCAGGGTCAAATATGAACCGGTCTATATAAAATTTGGTAGAGACATTTTGACTCGCATGAAACTTATGTATGTCGAATTTTATTGGCATATTCTAATTTTTAAGCCAGTAATGAGCGTTAAAGTCATTTTCCGAGGGGGACCATATATGGGGGGTAGGGTCAATTATGGACCGATCCTCATAAAATTTGGTAGGGAAATTTTAGCTCATATGAAACTTATTTATGTCGAATTTCATCGCTATACTCGTACTTGTGAAGCAGTTATGCCCGTTAAAGCTGTTTTTTTTTTTTTGAGGTCCACTTGCATGGGGGCTATCCGAAAAAGTGAACCGATATAGCCCATTATCAATACCAAATAAACCTTAGCAGTAGAGAATATTTGTGCAAAATTTCAACTGTCTAGCTCCTCCCGTGTGTTCCCTATCGTGATTTCAACAGGCAGATGGACGGACGGACAGATGCATGGACATTGCTAGATCGTCTTAGAATTTAATAAGGACCCATAATATATATACTTTTATGGGTCTATGACCAATGTTTCGATGTGTTACAAACGGAATGACAAAATCAATATACCCCCCATATTTTTTGATGGTGGGTATAAAAATATTCAAGTAATGATTTGAAGGCAAAATTTATATCCTTTATAGCGTTCAAGCAACATTTTAGTCATGCAAAATCTTCTTTTAAATTCTGTCGGCTTTAATTCTGATATGGTTTGATAGCGGTCTTCAGATAATTTCAACATATGTATATAAGGACAGACGAAAAAACAGATTAACATGGCTAAGTCGACTCCGCAATATATAAAGACTCGGAATTCACGCTCCCCCGGGGCATGTTACCTTGATGATCTTCCCCATCTTGGTGTTATTGCAATCCGGGTGAAATGAGGTGCTATCAATACCTCTAGTCTGCCTAGACTATAAACTGGTGGTGTCAAATGTATCTTCGGCCTTTCCTGGGAATGATTTTACCTAAGGTCGAACCAGGGTGCCACGGAACCGATGGCCTACAGGGCAGAGTTTCGTTCGGACTTTGTATTGTCTTGGTTAATGGAAAGTCTCCTTCGGGGTACACGTGGTAGTTGTGATATCAACCCAAACTCGCGGGAATATAATCTAGGTCTTATTTCGGTCCACCGTCCTAAGTTCTGTTGCCAAATCAACAGAGACTATCCCATCAACGTGGTTGTAAACGAAAGTAATGTTTTTACATATGGGAAATAAAGCAACGGGCCAGCAATGTTCAGAGATTAGATAGCTCGAGCACTTGAGCAAAGTGAGTAATGAGTTTGAATGTTCAACCTCATTACCTCACGAGGTTGAATGCTCATAAATGTATAAAAACAGGCAAAATCAATCAGAGAATTATTTTTTTACCCTCTGTCTTTTGTTTGCAACGGATTTGCAACAATTACACTTAAAAATGTCTCAAAAATTATTCGTAGCTACTAATCAAAAATGAGTCGAAATTGATTACAAAAGGTGCTCATAAAAGACACTTTTAGAAGAGTCGCGGATAGGGTATTATTTGTGACCAGAAAATGAGCGCATATGTGATCATTTTAATTGTGCAGAAGAGTCATAAATGACTCAAATCAATGATCAAAAATTTCAACAAAATGCTTGCTGGGTTATTTTAAAAAATAGCATAAAAACAAGTCTATTCGAATGTTTTTTCTTCAACGTTTGATTAAATTCATATTTAATTTGAGATCAAATTCTGCGTTGATCGCAATTTCATAATTATCTTTAAAATGCCTAAGAGTATGCAACACCTTTTTTGATAATTAGATAATTCATTAAAAGCTATGGTAGGTACAAAGACTAGGGCAAACAAAAATATGCTATAAAATTTTATTCCTTCCATTTTTTTAAAATTTTGGCACCGATCTTTAGGGCAAATTTAATTCTTTAACAAATATGTTAGCATTTTTTTAATTTAAAAAATTTTTTCTGTTTAAATTTTATAAAAAATAGAGTATTTAAATTATCATCATTGCCAAAATTATTTACTGTTTCCTTTATTTACCTGTTTGCTTCTACTATAGTTGTCCAGTTAATACTTTTTTTTATTTATTTTACATATCTCCATAGATACATTTTCTATACTCAAACGACCGACAATCATAAGGATTTTTTACACATTTTACAGAAATTCCTTCGTTTTTCTATCATTTCATTTTTCTTTCGAATTTTTAATCAAGTGTATTGTTACAATTGTTATCTAGTTTTTAATATTGTTCTCCTTTGCAAATATCTTCTATTACTATTTTTTTTTTCATTTTATTACTTTGCATTATGGAGTGTGGGGTTTGGCACTTCAAACAGTGTTTTGTGTTTTGTTTTTCTTAAACTTCAAATGCATTTTATTTCAAATTATCAGAAGGGGTCAATTAAAGTTGCATATAAATCACACAATTTTGAAACTGTTATTGTTTTTCGTTTTACCTTTTTAATAGAATGTCTAGGTTATCATAGTCATATTCACAAAAGGTCTATTTAACATACATATTTGGTAAATAAATTGATTTCATTTGAGTTCTTATTAGGTTCTAAGACGTTTTAACCATGTAGGGACTTAACGGAAGCCGCTATAGGGATGAACTTTTCCACCGATATTTACTCTATGGAGATGTTTTGTTTAGCATTGAAAATGTACAACATCGGGCCCCGACATCACATAGTCCCTATATATGTATGCAAGTGTCCGCCATATTTATATTGTTCGTAATATAATTGTAATACAATTTTACACAAGTTAGTCCAGTCCAACTAAAAATTATACTGTATGGTTTAGTGAACACGGGGTCTTAATTGACCGCAGCACCTATATAAAGTTCTTTTCAGAAAAGGACTTTATAATTAGCTTAAAAATCAGTTTAGCTGTAAACCTCTTCGTAAACAAGTTTATAAGAATCGTAATAATATTGCCAAATACCTTGACAATCGGTCCATTATGACTAGTTATGAACGTGTCGTTCATAACATAGCTGAATATAAAACTTTTACACGTTGTACCTGCAGACATTTAACAACTCACATCGCTATAAAAGCACTTCTACTAAATGTATTCCCTTTAAATAACCACAATATCTAACATTTTAACAGATGGGGAATTTCATGTCAAGTGACCCAACATTTGAAACCGACGTCTTCCGATCGGTAGGAAATTTGCTCCAAGGGTAATCCTTTTGGATTGTAGTTTAGATACAAACAATGACCCATTATATCTCAGAGATTTCTTGACCGATCTTGCTAAAAAAAATTGTGTCTAAACTCCAAACCAGTAGGACTACCCTTGATGTTCATTCCAGGCGGTTAAAAGGTTTGGTCATTTGATATGTAATCCCCCATATATTTCATATTTGTACAAATTAATTGATGACAAGTCTAATTATAAGATATATTAAAAATAAACAAACAAAATTTAACGGTAAAGAGAATTTGCTCAATACATATTGAACAATTGTCTGCAAACATCGGGTTTCATTGTCTCCATTAAACTGACCATTAATATGTAATTACCACCATACCTATTTTATCTTTATAAGGTTCAACACCCTTTTATATAATAATCGGTTTCAGAGACAAAAATAATCAATTGTATTGGAAGGGGAACAAAATTCACATTGAACTAATTTAAGTTCAGAGTTGAGGGTGCAAATTTAATAAAAAGCATTAAAAGTTAGCAAAGTTGGGGTTTTTGATATGTGTATGAAAGAATTTTAAAAGGTTCCCATTATATGTATTTGAAATCCAACGTGGTCAATTATATCCCACTGGGAACTTTAGACTGAGTTTTATACACAATTAATTTCATTAAAATTGTATTATAGAAGGGCAAACGTAATATTACAAAAGATTATACTTACAAAGAAACAAGTAGGAAAGTATAGTCGGGCATGTCCGACCATATAATAATACCATGAGTATATTTTAAAAATTTGTATTTTTCATAAAGAAACTTTTGTGTTGAATTTTACCTTAATTCCAAAGTATTTAAGCAATTTATTGATAAACAAGTTAGAGTGCTATATTCGGCTGAGCCGAATCTTAAATACCCTCCACCAGCAACTTTTGTATTAATACATTTCTAATTAATAAAATATTTGTAGAAACAAGTTTACTCATGTCTTAAATAGAAAAATCCCAAGATTTAAACAGCTTAAATCTACTACAATTTCAAGATTTATTGAACATTAGAAACGCCACTTTCATTTAAATTTTTATAGCGCCCTAAGATATGCTTTAGCGATATCTCGTATTTGCATGTATTCATGTGTGTGAAAGATTTAAGGATTTTAAAAATACATACATATATATAATTTTGTTCTACACAAATTGATAATGCAAATAGTTACATACGGTTAAAGCGCTTTTAGGGGCAGGACCAAGTATGAGAGATATGACCAAATATAGACCGATCGCGAAAAATTTTTGAAATAACATTAAGTGCTTTTTGCATTACAAAATAGTATTTATGAACAAAAATATTATTTATTTATATCATTATTTGGTAATGAGTTATGTGCCTTTAAGTGTTTTTCTGAAAGGGACCTTGTATGGGAGCTATGATCAATTATGGATCGACAGGAAAACAATTTCACAGTAATATTTCTCTGTATATGAGCAACATTTCTGCCAAACTTTATATGGATATCTTAATTTAGTAATGAGTTATGTGCGTTTAAGTGATTTTCGGGAGTGGACCTTGTATGGGAGCTATGACCAGTTATGGACCGATCGGAAAAAAAATTATCTGTAATATTTCTGTGCATATGAGTAATATTTGTACCATATGGGTATCTTAATTAAGTAATGAGTTATGCGCGTTTAAGTGATTTTCGGGAGGGGACCTTGTATGGGAGCTATGACCAATTATGGACCGATCGGAAAAAAATTTCAGTAATATTTCTATGCATATGGGCAATACTTGTACCAAATTTTATATGGATATCTTAATTAAGTAATGAGTTATGCGCGTTTAAGTGATTTTCGGGAGGGGACCTTGTATGGGAGCTATGACCAATTATGGACCGATTGGAAAAAAATTTCACAGTAATATTTCTGTGCATATGAGTAATACTTGTACCGAACCTTATATGGATATCTTAGTTTAGTATTGTGTTATGCACGTTTAACTGATTTTCGAGAGGGGACCTTGTATGGGAGCTATGACCAATTATGGACCGATCCGAAAAAACTTCCACAGTAATATTTCTATGCATATGGGCAATACTTATATAAAATTTTATATGGATAACTTAATTTAGTAATGAGTTATGCGCGTTTAAGTGATTTTCGGGAGGGGACCTTGTATGGGAGCTATGTCCAATTATGGACCGATCCATAAAATTTTTCCTCTGAAAGAATTCTATTGACATAAGATTTTAATTTGTAAAATTTTGTGAAGATATCGACATTGTGGCAGAAGTTATTAACAAAAAACCCATTTTCCGGGAATATGTACTTTTGTATGGGAGGTATATGAAATTGTGGACCGATTCTGGCAATTTTCAGCAGGGATCAAGATCTTGTGCAGAAACGAATGTATGGAATTATCTTGCATAGTTTTCGAGAAAATTACATCAGAATGTGTAAAAAATGCTTATTTTTTCCGAGGTTGTTTTAAATTTTGATTCATAACTTTTCCCGGTGTGAACCGATTTTGCCCATTTGCAATACCAAACAACTTAGGAAAATGAAGAACATTTTGGGTGAATTTGGTTAAGCTCTATTGCTTCGTTTTATCGTGAGCGTGTTTTACACAGACAGACGGACAGACGGACATAGCTAAATCGGCTCAGAATTTGATAAGGACCCAGAATATATATACTTTGTTGGGTCTCAGATGAATATTTCTTGGTGTTACACACGGAATGACAAAGTTATATATACCCTCTATCACCACTGATGGTGGTGGAGGGTAAAAAAACAAATTTTCAAAATGAGGCTTTATATAGGAGTATAGGTCAAACATTGGCCGATCCTTATTAAATTTGGGAAATGGATATATTTTTAAATAATAGTTAGTTATGTTGAGTTTCATTGCGATACAATGTCAATTTTACAAGTAAATTTTAGACGTTTAAGACATTTTTGAAGGAGGGTTTGTATGGGGGCTAAGGGCCGATCATTACGAAAATCGACACTGCTGATTTATATTTATATTAAACTTATTTGTGCCAATTTTTAGAGAGATAATAGTATATTTGACGTTATTATGGCATAAAAAGCCCAAATCGGGAGGTACGGTTGTATGGGGGCTAGGTGAAATAATGGACCGATTTCAACCATTTTCAACAGGCTTCGTCCTTGTGCCAAAACATGCTTGGTCCAAATTTCATCAAATTATCTTGAAAAGGTTTACATAGACAGTCAGCCAGCCGGATAGACGGACGGACATGTCTTAATCGACTCAAAAAGTGATTGTGAATCGAACGGTATACTTTAAGTATACTTAAGGGTGTAGAACCAATTTTTTTTTGTGTGTTACATGCGCCGATCATTAAAAAATATTTTGCCAAGATTTATGTTTATGTAAAACTTATTTGTGGGAAATTTCATAGTGTTTATAAGTAAATTTAATAGTGTTTATAAGTGAATTGTGGACATTCAAGTCATTTTTTGAAGGGTAAAACTAAGTTTTGCCAATTTTTGTTGAAATACTATCACATTTAACATAATTATGAGCTCAAAAGGCCTATTCGGGGGGTGTGGTTGTATGGGGGCTAGGTGAAATAATTGACCGAAATCAACAATTTTCAATAGCGTTCGTCCTTAGACAAAAAGAGTCGTACTTGCCAAATGTAATCAAATTATCTTAAAAATTGCGGCCTGTAGCGAACGCACAAGGTTTACAGACGGACGAACGGTCTCAGGAAGTGACTCTGAGCCGAATGGTATACTTTAAGTTGGGTATAGGATCAATATTTACTCATTCATTCGATGAATTAGTAGTAATATGCATATTAGGATGATATACAACTTGGTTTATGGACCGATCTCCTTAAATCCTTTTGTCATAATACTTTTTCGATCCTATAATTTTTTTTTTTTTTTTTAATTTTATTGCTATACATGATTTTTATGCAAGTTATGAGCGTTTAAGTTATTTAATGAAGTGGATCTTATAGGGGGCTTAGATAGACCGATACTTATGAAATTTACCAGATAATATGTGCATTAAAGTCATTTTCTGAGGAGGGCTTTATCTTCATTACTTTTCAGCCAATTATGAACTTAAAAGGTAATTTTCTAAAGGGGACCTTTTATGGGGAGTATCATCAATTATGGACCGAAAATTATGTAAAAAGATTTAAGTTCCTATAAAACTTGTTTATTTCGAATTTCTTCGCTCTAGTAGTATTTTTAAGCTAGCTATGAGCGTTGAAGTAGTTTTGTGAAGAGGACCTTATATGGGCATTGTGAAATATGATCATATCCTTATAAAATTTATTAGTAAAATTTACATAGTTATGAGCGTTCATGTGTTTATCTGATGGGCCCCTTCTATGGGGAGCAGTAGGGATGCCAAACGGGACTGGCTTTTACAAATCCCGGGATTCGGGATTTTGAAAATTGCAATCCCGGGATCCCGGGATATTTCGGGATCCCGGGATTTTTCGGGATCCCGGGATTTTTCGGTATTTCGGGATTTACGGGATTTCGGGATTACATGAATTTAATTATTTTATATATGAAAATCTTTAAATCATCATATTTGTAAAGAAAATTGTTTAATTTTGTGGAAATTTAACAGACAGAAGATATATTTAAATTAAAACAATCCAATTAATTCCAATTTTTAAATAAAAACTTTCAGAATTGCATAATTTCTGAAACTTTTTAAATACATACTTACTTCCTAAATAAAAATAAATATCAAGTTCCGAAATTAGACATAAGCACTTTTTAAAACCTCATACTGTTCCATGTGAACTAATAATTATAACAGATACCAATTCAATTATTCGAACATCAATTTAGAACCTATTCTTTGAAAAATATTTGGAATTTTACTCAAAATACATATTAGTTTTGGAACATATTATTATATTCGTAGTATTAATTTAAAATTTTAGGTGCATTCAGAACAAGGTAATTTACCTTTACCGGTATCATTCAGATTTGTAGAAAGTTAGAAATGTAAAATCCTCTAGTATTGAAAAATAAAGTTTGTATTCGACTGTGCCGAAATTAAATACCCACCATCAAAATATTGTAATGTATTGATATTAATATCAGCATCAATGTGATTTTCAGAGGAGGTCCAATTAGGTTTTTTTGTGTCAATTTTGGTCCAAATTTGCAGCCCAAATAGAATGAGTCTTCTAACTCGTGTTTTCAGCTTACAGACACAGAATGTGTATACTTTTTGGGTCGGTCTACGACCAACATTGCAATGTGCTAACAAGTAAAAAGTTATAGTTGGGCGAGGCCTACCATATAATACCCTACACCAGTTATAAAAATAAAATGTGATTTATTGTTCATAATAAAGCATCTAAGTTGAATTGTACCTTGCCTCAGATATAATTTAGCTATTTTTTGTTGAATAAAATTGTGTACATTTAAGTCATATTTCGAAGGGGCTAGGGTCAAATGAGGCCGCATCATCAAAAAATACATCAGGGTCATGAAGGCTAGTATAGAACTTGGTTTTGCAGCTTTTTGTCGAGTTATGAGTATATTGAACATAATTATGAACTTAAAAACCCTATTTGGGGGGTTCAGTTGTATGGGGGCTAGGTCAAATATTGGACCGATGTTATCCATTTTCAATAGGATCCGTCTCTAGTACAATAGAAGATCATGCAAAATTTCATTGAATTATCTTCAAAATTGCTGTAGTTTGATTACAAGGTTTACACGGACGGACGGACAGACGGACAGACGGACGGACATAGCTAAATCGACTCAGAAAATGATTCTGAGCCGATTGGTATACTTTAAGGTATATGACCAATATTATTGTGTGTAACAAACATCAGCACAAACCCAATATACCCTCCCCACTAAAGTGGTGTAAGGTATAAAAACGAAGTGAATAAATAAATTTATATGTGCTATGTGTATGGACTCATACCACTTTAAAAAATAAAAGGTTCAAATATGTATAAAATTAGCTTTGCAGAATTTTGTTTTGCATGAGTCAAAAATAAAATAAGATCGTAATTTTCAATTAATGAAAATTATGGCTCAAAAAAAGAAAATAAAAACAGTTTTTTGAAACAAATCCTAATCCCGAAAAAATCCCGGGATTTATTTTCCAAATCCCGGGATTCGGGATTTACCAATCCCGAAAAATCCCGGGATTTTCGGGATCGGGATTTCGGGATTGGCATCCCTAGGGAGCAGCATTAATCATAAACAAATATATCCGACATACTTTACAGAATACTTTTTGGATACATAAAACCAACTTGTGCCAAATTTGCTACATAATTAATTTCTCTCGGGATTTTATACTATATTTTGGGGATACTTGTATGTGGGCTATGCGAAAATGTGGACGTATGTTGCCCATTTGCAATACCAAACAAACTTAGTGATATCCCAATGAAATCAGTTTTTCAATTGCTTTTGGTAATATACTAAACACTTCTTGATAGCACACATTCAAAGTCGTAGTTTCGATACATATATTAATCAAAAGTTTTTACCATTATCTTTTTGGAAAGTGTGTGAATAATTAACACAATGTTTGAAATGTATGTATGTCCCTTAAATGGTCTTCGAAAGAGTAATGGTTGACAAATGGTTATATTTCCCAGAGGCTTATTGAAAATATTACGTTATTTTTAATTTTTATTAGTTTGAACTATATCTAGTGCTAAGTTTGAAAACATTTTAAAGCTGTTAGGCTAATTTCTTACTTACCCCCAATTTTAATCAAAATGTTAATGAATTTTAAAGAAAAAATCGGAACATAGGTTCGTTATTTTGCTAAAAATGTTTTGAAGTTAAATTTATATTTATAGAAATGCAAAAAGAACAACCGTGTCAAGTGACCCAACTTTTGAAATCAATGTCTTCTTATTTGCACCAAGGTTAGTGAATTAAATAGTAGGCCAGATACAAATTTTCAGCGCTATCGATCCAGAACTGCCATACTTAGAAGGGGTCAATGTTGGACATTTTGATCATACAGGGTTTTATTCAAATGAATGTAACTTTTCACCTATTGGTCCTAACAAAAATTTTTCAAAGGAGTTCAGATAGCTATTTCTTCATTGTTTCCAATTTTTTTTTTTAAATTTTTAAAATTTTTCTAAAATATTAAAAAAAAAAAAACAAAAAAAGACACTAATTTTTTGTTTAAAAAAAGCTTCCTTTAAGGGCTTTATAGTCCCATAATAGGATGCGAGTGGGATATAGTTCAAATACCCAGCAAAAAAAGTGAGGAAAAAGAAGTAGAATTTTCACCACAAATAACATACTTGAAGTACTTCCAATTTTGGTGAAAAACCTATGAATTTTACATTAGCGTGTCATTGGAGGGATGTTGTTCATTTTTGACAACTTTGAACTACATCTAATCTTATTCATAGATGCAGTAAAAATGCGATATTTGGATGTCAAAAATAAACCACATTCTTTCAATGACACGCTTATGTAAATTTCATTGGATTTTCACCAAAAGTTGATGTACTTCGAATATGTTATTTGTAGTGACTTTTCAACATCTCATCATGTAAGGAAATATTTGGTTTATAGAAGCGAAAAATATGCAATCGCATTTTTAAATGTGATTAAGATGTCGTTTGTAAAGTATGACATCAATTATTTTTTGCTGGGTAGTTATAGTTAGCTATGGATCAATTATAAGATCAGTCCCTATTGCATTCTAAGTACTTAAATTAAATCCAGAAATATATATTTTTTGCAAAAAAATTTATTATTTATTATATGATTTTTTTTATGTAAATATTATTTTATGTTTTTTTTCAATAAAATTAGTTGTTGTTTTTTTTTGTTTATTTTCAAATACAATTTAAAATTATTTTATAATTATTATAATAATAAATTTTAGTTAAAGTATAATTTAAATATTAGTAGAATTGTTGTTGTTGTTGTTTGTTTAATATAATATAATTAGTATTGTTGTAGTAGTAGTAGTAGTAGATAGAGTATGATTAAATACATATAATTATACATCATTAAACATGAAATAGTTTATAATTTAAATTTAATGTTGTTTTGTTTGAATAATTTTGTTTATTATTATTTAGGATTAAGTCTATTAGTTTGATTTTTGTCCCCCCACAAAAGAGAAACATTTTCAAGAACAAAGAAATTAATTAATAATTAGTAAACACTAAGTTAAGTAAGAAAAAACTTTAGCTTTTAAAACAATAAAATTTAATTAATAGAGTTTAGAATTAACTGCGGAAGCAGTAATTCAAACTTTTGCCACATATTTTTAAAGCACAATTATAATTGTTATTAGCGCAATTTGGCCGTAATTTGTTTTAGTAGATTTTTTTAAAATTAATTTAATTATTTTTTTTAAGCTTAATAAACTAATAAGGCGCTGCATTATCGTATTTTCACAAAGAACTAAAACTAAATCATAGATAAATGTGGGACAAATATTTGTCTTTTCTTTCTTTTTCACAAAAAGAAATTAAAACAATTTAAAAAACTAAAAAAAAATATTATTTAAAATAACAAATAATTACTTTTTAAACATTAACAAATTTATAGCGAAAAAACAAAGTGATGAAAGAAGTAAAATTTTTATTAACTCGTTATTATTAGTACTATTGTTTTAATAATTATTGTTGTTGTTTAATTAATTAATGAAAAATTTAACACTAAATAAAATTAATTTAAATTTGTTTAAACTAAACTTAAAAACTACACACAAACAAAATATGTAATTGATATTATCAAGATTTCACTTCTTGTTAATATAAATTTTGATTTTAGAATTTAATTTAGTTTTAATAATTAAACTAAGTTTTACAAAATTAATATAACAAAACAAATTAAAATTAGATTTTATTTATGTAGATTTTCTTTTATAATAACAAACAAGCGCCGCTTTATTTTTCATCAAATTAAAAAGTGCCAGAAAATTATTTTGTTACTTTTTTATTTTAATTATTTTGTATTAAAAATTAAACAAATGCCATTTTAAACTTAAGGAGAATTACTAAAATTATTCCCTATCTTTTTCTGTTACGAATAACTTTTCCTTTAGAAAAGAAAAACTCAATACCAGCGCCAAGTATTTTCTCACATTTCAATTATTTTTCTCTTTTCGTTTGCAACTCTTAAATGTTCTCTTAATTTAAACTTATTTTTAATTTTAGTTTTCTTTTATTTAGATTTTTATTTTGTTAAATAATATTAAATTTATTATAAATTTTATTATGTATGTATGTATGTATTTATGTGTGTATAATTGTTTGTTAAATATTTTACAATAGTTTAAATAATTCACAAAAAGAAAATGTTTCTTAAATTTTTTGTATAATTTGTTTTAAGTTCAAAAATTTATAAATTATTTTATTTAAAATTTATTAGTGTTTTTCACAATTTTGTTTTGGAGTTTCCATTTTTTTTTTTTGTTTAATTTACACACTAGGAGTTATTCTCACAGTCATCGGGTTTGTGCTTCATACGCAAATTGCTTAATAAATCGGCACAATTATTCACCATCATCATGTAATCGCCATTTTCTAAATTTGCTTGCTCGGTTGTCGAGTACGTATGATTCGGATGTTGATTGTTTTTATCATTTCTGTAAATTAAAGAGGAATCGAAAATATTTTTAATAAACATTTCAATGATCTTGTTGCGAAAAAAAAACTTGACTCAAGAAAGAGCACATATTTGAACTACGAATATTCAATATTTCTTTACTTTTTTCAAAATTTTCTCAAACAACTTACTTATTTTGTGTTATATTTGTTAACATATTTTGTGTCATAATCACAGCATTCTCCAATTCTTTTAGCATTAAAGAATCCTCACAATTGCGTAAATTAGCATGCAATTGTAATACGGTTTGTGTAGTGGTATACAATTTATTAATAACATTATGAACTTGAGATTTAGCTGAAAAATATTAACATATTAATAAATTTTATAAAATTTTATCTTATTTAAAAGCCAAACTTACGATCTCCATTGCTATCTAAATCAGCAAATTCGACAGCTTCATAAACGCCTCGTTGTTTCACCACATTGGGACTGTTAACAACTTTGTTCTTATGATCGAAAGCTAAATTACGAGGACGTGGTGGCACAATAGGTTTTGTGTTGGAAGAACTGCCCTGTGTTTCTTCAGAGCTGGAGTCATCTTGTGGAGGTGCTGCAAAAGAAACAAGGCAATGTAATACGTATTTACTTTTTTGGATCAGTTTTTTTGATTCCACCGAACTATTAATTGAATATGTATTCGGGCTTGAGTTCGAGTCCCTCTTGGAGAACATTTTTATTTCTATCTATCTATCTATCTATCTATCTATCTATCTATCTATCTATCTATCTATCTATCTTCTATCTACTATCTATCTATCTAT
>NW_023994185.1:105000-147500 GCF_015586225.1 Lucilia sericata | reverse complement strand
CCATCACAATCTAATTGAACGTGTTGCATTAGTTTCTTATTGAAATTATAAGATTCTGTACTTTCCAAGACATCGGGAAGACTGACGTTACGTTTGATGTGACGTGCATAAGCACACAGATCCGAATCCGAGCTATCGGCTAAAATACGTCTCTGTTCGTTTTCTATATCCTTCTCAATGCCTTTGGCTAGCATATCAAAATTCATGGTAAGAGATTTCACATAACCTCTTTGTTTGGTATCGCACTCAAAGGGACGCATGCGTGATTCGGTGGCCTGTCTTATCTGTTCTAATTTACGTTCCTCCATTTCGATTAGTTTCTGTATAACATCAATTTGTTTGGCTATATTTTTACACTGGTTAGTAGTGGAGGTGTCGTGTACGGGATTTTGTGTTATCTCCTTGTTAGCCAAGTTTTTCTTATGTTTCGAGTCTCTTTCTCTTTCCTGTTTGATTTCATCGACCACAGCCTGCAGAGTGGGCTTAGTATAAAGTTTCAAACTATCCATGGTCATGTTATCATGTTCATCATTACCATTTTCGGTTATAAACATTTCAAAGGTTTTCTCACCATAATCATTAGGAAGACTAGAACCCAGGGGTGGTGATACATTCAGATTGATATCGTTTAGAGGACAAGTAGTGGTTAGAGAAGAGTTATTAGCATTATTTCTTTTCGAGCTGGGTGTGTATTTTATCTGTGATACTGTATTAAAACGTACGGAAATTTTAGGTCTTTCTTTTTGTCTCATCGAGGTGGCCCGCCTTGAGGGAGAGTTATCAAATTTTGATACCTTTTTCAAACAACTTTGTGTGGCCAAAGCTCCTGAGCTTACCGAAGGTCTCATTTGCCTAGCTTCATTGTTTTTCTTCTTTTGGACTTGCAATTCTGCTTGCTTTTCTCTTTCAAACTTTTGTAAATTTCTCTCAAATTTCCTTACCACACTAGCTGTGCGTGAGTGACAACGTATATCTGAAGTATCCACTTCAAAGGAGCAGGACTTCTTTAACGGTTCCTTAACCTGCAATTTCTGCACTGCTTCCACTGTGGAAGTCAAGGTAGATTTAAGATTTTCTGGTTTGGCGGGTATAGGAGGTTTTTCCTTTACCACTTTCTTTTGGAATAATTTATCATTGTAGCATTCTTTCTCTGACTGCATAGGATTCGAGTTACGTTGCCAACGTTGCTGAGCAAAATCTGAACTAATACTTTTACTAACGCCTGAACTGTACTGTTGATTTTTATATTTTGAAGTGGGTATATCGTCGGAAACCTTAGTGGAGTTGGTAGTAGGATGTTTAAGAGAGGATTCTGATAACTTAGGATATGTTTTTGAGGTTGGTATAGGTTTTGGTGGTATAGATTTCTTTTTCTCGTTTGTCTTAATCTTTTCTATATTATAACTAGAAACATCAAAACTTGCATAGGGTGAGACGTTGGAGGCGGCGCTTGGTAGATGACGCTGTTGCATGTAGTAGTCGAAGCTGCCATAAGCATTGGGACTAGAGCCATAAGATTTGGAAACCATTTGAGCGGCTGCAATTGTCGATGTGGGACCATGTATAATGAAATTTCTTAAACCTGCATGCCGGGGTATAGGTGGTTGGGGTTTGTCGACCATGTCTACTAAAGGAGCACTCTTGCAATCGCTCTCATCTGACAATATACTTTCCATGCTATTGCAATAGCTGGCATCGTCTAGGAACTCTTCAGTTAACAAAGATTCTTGACTTCGGTCGACATTGAAAGGATTATTCGATGTTAGGAAGAAAGAGGCCGATGAGTGTCTTTGAGTCTCTAAGAATCTGGCCTCTTCCAGACGTCTAGCTTCTGCCATTTGTTCTGGATTGTCATTTAGAATATCGGATAGAGAGACCTTACGTTCACATTGATATATTTCCTGATAAACATAAAACTCTGAAAAGGAATGTTTGGGAGCCAGTGGCACATAAGGTTGTTTAACTCCTCGAGGGCTGGTGGCACCCTCGGGTGTAAAAGCTATATCTCTTTTCTGAGCCATAGGCAGATTACTACGTTGTGTGGCTAAATTTTCGGGTACCGATTTCGAAGCCACAATTTGAGAATGTCTAGTGCCGGAGGCATGATCATAAACATCTACTCCTATATCATCTAAATCACCATATTTTTTCGTGATTTCAGCTATCATTTTCTCAGTATCTGCCTGTATCATATCGAGAATAGTGCGAGCATCATCAGCATATACTGAATGACGTTTGGGTTCGGTTATAATGATGCTTTTACTGTCCGAGGACCACTCAACCTCCTCGTGAACTGGCGAAACGGGACACGATTTATAATGTTTCAAAATGCTAGGTGTACGTCTATTATTGCCATTCGGATTACGTTTGGCTCGAGCAGCTTGACTATTTGCCGGTAATGTGGAACTAGTAAAGGTTTTTTGATTAGCAGACGGTTTATTTGAATTGGAGGGACCCATAAAGGGCACACCGGGTGGGGGGTGTATTTGATGAACACCCACATGATGAGGATAGGGCGGATAATGTTGCTGAACTTTACGCATTGCTTGACAATTTTGTTGGAGCACTGACTTGGGAGCAGCGCAATTGAAGAAATACTGTTGAGGTTGCGATGGTGGTAGTGCTGGTTGTTGTGGTGGTGAATAATAATTTGGCGGAGTCCGATCGGCATAAATCGGCTTATCTGTCGTTGTACTAGTGGCACTAATATACTGTGAATTGTCAATGTTAGGATTTAAAGCTTTAGATTAGTAATTATAATTAAGGACAAAATTACACAAATTTTAGCATTAATTTTAAAAGAACATATAATTAAGTAATATTATTATTATTCAAAATTGGGCAGCATGTAGTAAAAGGGGGAAGAGCGTAAAAGAAAGATATGAATTAGCATTAAGTTATGTTTTTTAAAATTGTTTTTGTTATAACATATTATTCAATACAGTATTTAAACTAAGCTAAAGCCATTTACTTTCAAAATCTAATAAGATTTCAAAACTAAAGAAATGTTATTTTACTTTAGAAAACTTACCCGTTTTAGCATAACGATTTGCTGCTGATAAAGCTGAACGGGAACCATCTAAATTTCCAGCCAAACTTAAATCTGAGATACTGTGACTACCACGCAAAGATCGATAGCCCACCTTGAAAATAAAATTTATTATAAACAAAATTATAAAAATTTTAAGTAAATGTTATTAATTTAGATTATTCAAGTTAGGTTTTATATAAGAAATGGTTGGTTAAAAAGTTAATTGCTTTATTTTAAATATTCAAACATTTTAGTAGTATATGCGTGGAGGAACCCATATTGTTTAATGGCTTTTTTAGGGTTAATTTTAATATAAATATTATATTTGTATGGTTTATCTTCCATGCTATTTTTAGTTTAATACTTTTCAGCTACATGGTATGTATGAATGTTTGTTATCAGTTGGAATTGGTGTATGCGCACCAAATAAATGTGTGTGCTTATAGTCCCCCAACTGGTTTGTTAGTGAAGACTACATATGAAGTATCAATTAGTATTTAAAACATTGCAAGTCTATCACAAGCATCGGTGGTTCAGTGGTAGAATGCTCGCCTGCCACGCGGGCGGCCCGGGTTCGATTCCCGGCCGATGCAATACAATTTTGTTTTGTTTTTTGATTTATTTAAGATTTATTTTAAAAAAGTTAAATGTTATAAGTATTTTGATAAAATAAGCATACTAATAAAAACAATCATTTAATTAAAACCTTTTCAAATACTTTTTTCATGAAAATGTCACTTTTCCTCTAAGCATTATTAATTTAGCAAATTTTTACAAAATTCCACATCAGGTTTCGACCTATCGAGTCCTACGTTGATACGTTATAACATAGAATACTAGAATGCATTGCAAAATATCAAAAGCCTTATTGGCAACACTAAATAGGATTACCACTAAGATATTTATATGACTGGATAAGGAATAAGGATTTTGATAGGTATGCTAACGGGACCTTGTTCAATTAGGACTTTTGTCAGTAAGTGGGGTAGTAATATACTGTACTATTGCAGGTTATGCAAAGATGCTAAGGAACAGCATACGACCAAGCATGTAATTTACCACTGTCAGAATCTCAGGTTGAAATAGCACGACGAACTAAGAAAAATTACGGGACTTAAACCTCGTAGACTGATTTTATCAGGGGAATTGGTCATTTTATCGACTTTCATAGGGAATCGAGTCGGTAAATTTTCTGAGTTGAAAACCCTTGACTGTTTCCATTCATCTTTCCCCTTTACCTATGTTTTTATACCCTACACCACTTTAGTGGGGAGGGTATATTGGATTTGTGCTGATGTTTGTAACATATAAAAATATTCGTCCTAGACCCACCTTAAAGTATATTAATCGGCTTAGAATCGTTTTCTGAGTCGATTAAGCTATGTCCGTCCGTCCGTCCGTCTGGCTGGCTGTCCATGTAAACCTTGTGCGCAAGCTACAGGTCGCAATTTTCAAGATAATTGGATGAAATTTGGCACGCACGTTTTATTTGACCCAAGGAAGCCTATTGAAAATGGTTAAAATCGGTCCATTATTTCACCTAGCACCCATAGAACAGAACCGCCCGAAAAGGGCTTCTGAGCTCATAATTATGTTAAATATACAGATATATCGATAAAATACGGCACAACTAAGTTTTATAGAAGTCTTGATAACCCTGCCAAATTTCATAAAGATCGGGCCCAATTTGACCCCAGCTACCATACAAAGTCCCCTTCAGAAAATTACTTGAATGTCCCAAATTAACTTATAAACACAAATATCGCGATGAAATTCAGCACAATAAAATATTATGTAAATATAAATATATTCACAAAATTTTATCGGGCTTGGTCCATATTTGCCCCTAGCCCCCATATAAAGCCTCTTTCAGAAAATTAGTTTTTCATCCATAAATTGCTTAAATGTATCGGAACAAGGGAATATTGAAGATAAATGAGATATTATGAAAAATAAATCACATTTAATATTCATAACTGGTGTAGGGTATCATATGGTCGGCCACGCTCGACTATACTTTCTTACTTGTTTTTTCTTGTTTTTCTTCCGTTTTGTTTCTTTATCTTTGGATCATCACTTTCTATGAAAAGAATCAAAATGGACCTTATGGTCTCCGAGTGGAGTTGCTTCTGTCTATCGTGCATAACTCTTCTTAACCTAACCCATGGTATGGTAAGAAGAAGACCGAAGATATAGCACAGGTTTACCTTTATTTTAAAGTTGACAGATTGAGCATAAAAAGCATAGACTGGTCTCGGGGTGAACATTTTTGGCGTGAGTTATCAAAGGAATATTTTAGAAGTTTTAGATTCTTAAATAGTAAACGTGGAACTTATGATGTCGCTATTATTTGAATTTATTTTCTAGAGTATTAATGTAATATAGAATTCTTTGACACATTGAATCTTTAATAATTCCATAGAATACATACATGTAAGTTATGAAACTTCTCAAAATCGATTTGAGTCAGTTTTTCTCAATATTAATCCCTAGTAGTTGAGCTGAAAACAGAACCATTTAGCGGTTCAAATTAGCAGTTGAGACACATAACTACCAGAGTTACATACGAAAGATGAACGAAAATATTTCAGTCGACCTTTATCTTCATTTAGGTTGCTGGATACTTTAAAAAGTCTTCACCAGAATATAGTCTAAGTATTTTATGGTCAACACCAGTCAAAACGTAGCCTCAATATGAGGTATAACTTATTAACGCAGTTAATACAGACAACGTATAATTTGGAACAGTTATATGGAGTAATAAAATCCCCCTCAGATATGAATTGCGCCTAGAAGATTTATTATAAACAATTCCATAACTTTTTGGTTCTAATGATATAAATTTCTAAAAATTCCTTCTTAGTAATGGGTTCTTGAATTGTTGAGAAGGTGTATTCTCTAATAGTCGCACTGTCAGACTATTAAAAAAGCAATACGGTTTACTATAGAGCAGAGTATCCGAATTTGTCTCGAATCGTTCTTGGTTTCCAAAAAATACATATTTTATTTGATACAGGATCCATATGTTGGAAAAAGCTACGGCCTTTAATCAATATTTTGAATAAATTTATATCAAAGCAATGTTTCACAATAAAAGCGCCTAAAATTTAGTTTGGCATTTATTTTCAATGTCTACACCTACTAGTATTAGGGTACAAGAACTTAATTTTCTTATTCCTATGTGGTAATGAATACTTTCCATGTATTAAGAAGAATTATATCAAAACTTGTATATAAAGAAAGGCTTACAACTTGAATTAGTAAAATCAAGGATACAACCTATTCACAACAAATTTTTTATATTTTTAAATATTTTATGACATGTTATCTGTTAAAACTTATAAATAAACTATCGATAATTATGTATGTTTTTATCGATAAGCGTTTAGTGAGAAAAAGCAATTATTCAAAACTTAATAGAACACATTTGTTCTGAAACTTTTTGTTAGTTGGCAAATTTAAAAAGAATTTTGAAATTCTTAGAAAATAAACGGCATTAAATGTAAAATGTTATTAGAAATCATGAATAAATTCTGTTAAAAATGGTAGAAAGCAATTACGATTAAACGATTTTCAAAGCGTGAATTGCATGAGAAAAAGCCCGAGAATAACAAAACTACTTGTAGACAGTGTGCTCACCTCAGGTATGGCATTTAACTTTTTAACACCATTTTTACGTGAACCCTAAACATCATATACACAAATGAACCGACAGACAGTCACATTATAAATATTTTTTTTAAGGAAAAAATAAATATTTAAATAAAGTGTATAAAAAAACACCAGACACACAAATAATAAGAAAAAAAATAATAAAAATTAAAAAACAAAATCGCCAAAAAATCTGAACTATAAAGCCCTTTTTCAACTTACATTTTCCAATTTTTGTTTAGCTTCATTAATGACTTTCAATAGCTCTTCCTTTTTAGTGCTGGTATAAGATTTAGTTATAGTGGGCGGGGCGGAACTACCAGGTTTGCCTGATTCATTATTATGTTTGGCACTTATGCTGCGGCGACCTGAAAATTAAACACACCCAACAATTATAAATTGTTTTATGGAAAATTTTGTTTTTTATAATAAAAGTCTTACTAGTACTGCCTCTTTCTAGCAGATTACCAGGACCATCGGGTAGAGCGGCTTGCAGAAAGCTACTTGATGCTTGTGGTATACTTTCTGAACTGCCACCCAGCGTTGAGGCCAATGAACGATCGGCATTATCAGCACTGGGTGTAGAGCCTTCATCTTCTGTATCCGATGTGCCTGTGCCCGTACCAGTACTAGCTGTATGTGAACCATTACCACTTAAGGTTAGGCCAGCTTTCTCGAATTTCTGCCGTCTGACAGATTTTCTTAGTTCCTCTTCATTCATGGCGGTTACTTTGAAATCTCTGTAAGAAGGGGTATTCATTATTACAGTTTTCTTATGATTTTACATAAATTTCTAGACTGCTACTCACGTGGGTGTACTGGGTGATATGTTGTTGTAGAACATTCCATGATCCGAACTAGTCCTCTCACCATCCGATATATCTTCTATGTCGCCATCGTGATCATTATTGGATATGGTATCGAAACGAAGGCCAGGCTTACGTTTATCGGCCACCAGTGTTGCAGAGCTACGATTTGCTCCCGCTACCGTGGCTGTTACGGTGGGTACGGTACCAGTATTATTACTGCCTATAAATTTCAATTCTCGCCTTGTTTCCATACCTGAATCTATTGATGAGTCTTCACTTAAATATGTCTGATTGTACATGATGTCCTTGGAGGAAGCACTATTATAGTCCGATGTCTGCGTATTACCCAAACCGCTGCCATGCAAGCCTGGTCCTATACCGGCTGTTGTCGAAACACTCCCTAGAGGACTCTCCGAGTTGGAGCGTATGTCGGTGAGAGTGTCGGCATCTATTTGTCCACGTTGAGCCCAACGATTGCGGGGTCTTTGCGCCAAACCAGCCTGGCTAGGTGAAGAACTTAAGTTAGTCATAGAGGATGAATTAGCAGTGGAGGGTATATTGAGGCCAGACGGTTCATTATCTGCTGCAGCTGTTGGTGCAGCTCCAGCTTTTCGCTTGGCCCATTGTGGCAATTGACCCACATCTGAGAGTTTATAACCAGGTGTTAGAGGCACATCACCTTGCAAAATACTGGGCGATAAAGAGAATTTGTGAGCAACATCAATATCGGGTGTGGGTGACTCCACTATTATGCCTTCGGGCGCCACTAAAGCAGCCGATAAAGGCCTGGGAATAGGAGCATGACCAGAGCGTAATCTCTGTTGCGATAAGCGAGCCTGCATAGTAACAATCATATCGTGTGGCACTTGCCAAACGAAAACACAACCATCACCACTAGCCGAAATCAAATGACGACAATCGTTGGTAAATTTAAGGCCTGTCACCAATTCGCTGTGCCCATACATGCGAGCCATGCATTCATTGGAATAATAATCGTAGACGGCCAAAGTCTTGTCCGTACAAGAAGTGGCCACATAAATGCCACTCGGATCCAGGCTCAATTTAATCAAACTACCTTCATCAGAATGGGAACCCTTAAAGGTTTTGGTATGTTTTGAATTCTGAGTGCCATAGACACGTATGTTGCGATCTTGACAAGCTGTGAGTATGTGTTTGGCATTCGAGTCAACTTCCATGTCGTACAGAGTAGTTTTGCCAGATGTATGAGTACCTCGTAGGAAAATATTACCCTGCGCATTAGAGTTAAAATATTAACATAATATTGAAAGCTTATTTGTATATAAAGTGCTCACCTGAAACGTTCTAAACATAATAGATTTGTCAGCACCACACGATATCATTTGGAAATTTAAACCGGCGCCTACAAACTTAATAGACGTGATCGAAGACGAATGATCGTCTAACGTTTGCAGTAGTCTATAGTCCTGGGCCACATCAAATACATGAATCAAACGATCACGACTGGCACTGGCCAACAGTTTACGTTCGATTTTCTCATTTGAATATTCCAAACACAGAACCTCCGATTCATGAGCCTCTATTGTTGTGATCAGCTTTAAATTGTTTAAATTATAAATGCGTATATTACCACTACGATCACCACTAGCTAAATGCTGTAGTTCTGGACTTATCTTAATGCAACGTACACCGTTGCGTCCATCATAACTGGAATTGGGTATGGGAGCACTTTTATCGCTCACAATTTCCAAGTCTTTAATGAAATTCATTTCGTCATCGATATAGACAACTTTGAGTAGTTCTTTTGAATAGATATTTTTGCGATAGATTTCATTGTTGGCACAACCCTCTAGACCCCACACACGTATGGTGTCATCGGAAGAGCAGGTCACAAAAGAATCTTCGGGCAGAGTGGGTGACATTTCACGTTCCATATTGTATGGCACAGTTTCAACACCCCATATACAAGTGGAGTGATAGAGAAAGGAATGTGATTTGCCCACACGTTTTATATCTCGCATATCCCAGATGTATAAAGAATGATCGTTGTAAACACAGGTAACCTATAAAGAACAAGAGTTAAAATATTTGGCAATTAAAGAAATAAATTGTTATTTTTGAACTAACCTTAGACCTCTGCTCATCGTATGCCATTGCAATACAATCGGGATATTTAGCATGTGGTGGTACCGTCATTATATGATTGATATGTATACCCTGAGCAACATCAACACCCAAATAATGTGTTCTCGGCAATGTGGTTACATATTCCAAGGTGGTGGCATTGAAGATACGTATTATAGCCTCAGCACAACCGACCAATATGAATTGTCCATTGACAGTTATACAATTGGCATTCGTCGTACGACACTGTACCCATTTATCCAACAAACGCCGTGAACTAAACTCCACTAAGTGTCCCTGACGTGTGATGGCATATGTACTTTCGGCGGTGACACCTTTACCACAAGCCACAGCACAAAAATCATTGTCGCGTAAATCTCCCAATATGGCACTACGACCCATCAAAGGGATGGGGTCTTTGTATTTACGTCCTCCCTCTAAATACCAATATTTGACATGACGATTGCCCACCGTCACAAAATAACTACCATCTTCGGCAAAACTAACCGCCGATACTTTAGAACTAATTTTATTCGAGGCCATTTTTAAATTCGATTTCCAATCGAATACATTAACGATCATGTCATGCTGAGAGCCCACCGATACTAAATATTTACCAGTGGGTGAAAAGGCCTTTAAAGACAGAAAGTTTTATAATTTCCAGAAATTATTTCCATATAGTTCCACTTACCACACATGTTACGGCATATTTGTGATCAACAAATTCTGCTATAACATTACCGCCTGTACACTGTTCCAGATTGCCATTGGGCGCTTCTAGTTCCCATACTTTAATGGCTGGATTTATGCCGCATTCGCCGGTGGCTACATAACGTCCGCAGCGTGAAAATGCTACCGATGTGAATGCTTTGCGGGAGGTATTGACCAAATAGGCCTGTGTCTGTCTTTTGGCATTGAATAAAACAATTGTACACCTGCAAATAGAAGAATATTAAATTGTTTATAAGATTATTTCTAATTTTATGTTCCAAATCGTAAATCATATATAACAGCTAATAGTTTATATCTATTTTATATCCTCTTAAAAACCAATCATGCTTAATATTATACATTTAAAACTTTGCCCTGAAATTACACTTCCGTTTAGATCCCTCAGCATGTTTTTTATACTTGTGCTTTACTTTAGCAAAATATTTCCTCAAATCTTTTGCTACTTTTTGCCATAAAAATATATATTTATATGTAAATCATATTCAATTTACATACACATACACATATATTTATTATATACGTAAATAAAACTCCTAAGTAAACTTTTAACAAGGACGTAATCCAAACACGTTTATGAGAAGATTTTACCCTACACTGAGCAGGTTTTCTAAATTATATTTCAAGTAGAATCGAAAATTAAATGTTTATCACTCATTAAACTATTATAGGAACAATTATTTCTATATAAAAATTATTATGGATCCACTATGGCCCCAACATACATTTAGATTTTAGGTAATTTCCCAAATATATCTGAAAATAAATACTACGTGCGGGTCTGTTCAATATCTGAAAGCTTCAGACCCACAAATTTTGTTCAATTGGATTCTTCGAAGTCCCAAGATATCTAACAGTCCTGCAAGTGTTATTAACATTTAAAATATATTCGGGAATCTTTTAAATCAAGCTTTTATTAAAATTTTCAATAATAGGGTCACTCTAACTTCAGAAGCTTTTGGGGCCAAATTTAAGCATACATTCTTCTTGGTAAAAATAACAACATTTGTTATACCGAATGCCAGTTCAAGGGATTAACAAAATTATTTATTAGAAAATGGTCCAAAAACGTCAGGCGAGGCAGAATTTGTAGCTGATCGCAGATAGAATATATTAGTCAAGCGGAGCATTATAAAAAAATACCCTTTGTAAACTGGTTTAAAATAAATAGAGGATGTCATTTAGGGCAATATCATGAGATAAGATTACATCTTAGGGTTTTTGGATTGTGAGAGAGACTTATAACATTGGAAGGAGTAGTACACCTTGCAAACTGGATTAGAATAAATAGAGGTCAGCCAGAAGTCATTTTGGCAATATAAGGTGATAAAGTTAAATCTAAGGCCTTATTGGACTGTGAGAGAGACTTATAACATTAGAAGAAATACCTCTCGTAAACTGGATTAGAATAAATAGAGGATAACCAGAAGTAATTTAGGGCAATATCAGATGATAAGGCCTAATTGGACTGTGAGAGAGACTTAACCGAATATTCTTCCAAAGGTAAGCTTTGCATCATATAGGCACCATGACTATTGGGAATAATCAACATAAAGCGAACTCAAAGAAGATAATCTAACTAACGCAAAATCGTTCAATGCAACAAGGAATGAATTAAGAATCACATAAAGCCTTTGCAACGATGAACGAGAAAGATCCTATGAGGTAAACCGAGGTTGGTATCGTTCTATGAAATTTCATCCAAGAAACTGAGATTCTGAACATCAGAGAATAATACCTCTATAGAGCACTGAGTATATAAGGTTTTTCTTATCTACAGTGTCTATATAAAGGAGCTTACAAAAGGTCCGAAAGCGTACTAGGTATATTTCTTCGGATGCGCTCTTTTCATCCTAACCTAATACTTTTATGCTTAAATAAAGTACTTTTTGCTTCGAATTCAGTATATTTAAATCAAAACAATCCATTACTGGTTCGTCGAGAAAATCCATTCCTGCCGTTCGTCACATAGGTCACTTAAAGTACTTAATAGTTTAGTGTAGAGTACTAAACAATTTTGTGTAGTAAAATGCCAAACTTTTTTATGATATTTACGTTATTTTTTATATTATAGAGATTAAAAAAGATATCTGTTATATAGTGTCATATGTTAAGAGAGATATTTTGTTTGGATTATAAAGTTTGTACACGATATAAATTATACACTTATAACGATTAACTACACACAATTTATTTATGAAAATATCAAAACGATGATACGTAATCAAGGCTCTCAGACTTAAGTGGATGAAAAACTATAGCAATAGGGGGCGTGGCATCTTCTATATGAATTAAATATAAAAATTCGCATATCTGAGGAACTACAAAAGATAGAATCTTCAAATTTTGCACAAAGTATTTCGACATTTTTATGAAATGTCAATCCGTATTGGATTGTAAGAAAGCTTTAACTGAATACTCTCCCAGAGGTAAGGTTCACATCATATGGGTACCAGCCCACACGGGAGTAGCCGGTAACGAAAGGGCGAATGTAATAGCTTTAAAGGGAAGGGAGCTCGAGGCAGTTAACCTGACAAACGCAAAAACATTCGACGCAACAAAAGCTGAACTAAAAATATGGGTGAGAGAATCCCATAAGGCCTCTTGCAATAATAAAACAGTGGATAGAACCACGAAGATCCTATGGGGTGACCCTGATGAGAGCAAGACGAAGTTAGTATGATGGTACGTATTCTGAGTGGACACACAGGACTACGAGCACATCTATTCAAAATTGGACGTGCGGATTCAGACGAATGTAGAGCATGTGGAGAGGACAGTGAAACTCTGGAGCACTTTCTTTGCCACTGCCAGGCATTCGTCGAAGTTAGATCCAAGTATCTTGGAAGTGATGTTATTCCGGAAATAACATTCCTGACTAACACTGATTGGAAGATTCTTAGGAATTATGTTCAGGAAACTGAGTTTCTGAACACTGAAAAATAATTCTTTTAGTTCCCCCTTTTTTTCATGATAAGGAGCGCACAACAGGCCCTATATGAATTAAATACAAAAATTCGTATATCCGGGAAAATACTAGAGCTAGAATCCTCAAATTTTGCACGAAGAACCTTGACATCCTTATGAACATTTGGGTACTAAATTGGGGGCTAGCAATAGGGGGCATGGCATCTCCTATATCCTAATTATATACAAAAATGCGTATATCTGAAGAACTACTAAAGCTATAATCCTCAAATTTTGCAAGAAGAACTTCGACATTCTTATGAACATTTGGATAATAAATTGGTGGGCGAGCAATAGGGGGCGTGGTACTTCCTATATTAATTAAATACAAAAATTCATATTTTAGAGAAACGATTAAAGGTAGAATCCTCAAATTTTGCACAAAGAGCTTTGACATTAATGAGAATATTTGAGAAAAAATGGGTGGACTTCAAGACATCAAAAAACATTTTTTGTTATTTTTATTTCGTGTTAATACTTTGAAATATTGAAAATTTTCATCTTAGAAAATATTTATATATTTACGCTTGTTAGAGCCAGATTTTTTCACACATATAAGCAAGCTAATGTGTAAAGGTAAAATTCAGACATAAATAGATGAATGGTTGCATAAATGAATTTTGTATATTTGATAATACATCATCCTCGTCATCATCATCATCATCATAATCTAAAATGTAGTTTTTCAATTTATACATATATATTTTTTTCTATTTCGCATTTTTGGTAACAAAATACATTTTCATATGATGGAAAATTTCCATAAATTGTTAAATTTGCATAGGAAATTGTTACAATAAATTGCAGCATTTTGTCTGTATCTTTCATTTCTTTTGGCCCGTTTACATAATATTTGTTGGCATAACATTCCCACTAGATAAAAATTCATACAAATTAAAGAAAACTTGTGCTTTTTTCCTTGACGGCATAATTAAATTAAAGGAAACTACGTTTTTTTTTTTATTTTCTTCTAAAAGATGCGAAAGATTGCAATGAGAAAAAAGAAATTGTAATGAAAACTGAAAGTGAATTTAAATAAAGCGGAAACATTTTGCTTTTTTTTACAAATTGCCTGCCATATAATACATTATATATAGTTGTAACGTTCAAACATACACGCGTGCATTTGTAATTCATACTTGAACTCTTGGTAGATGATCATAATGACGATGACTCTTTTCTTTTATATTTTAGTTACTGGTTAAAAGTTAAATGTTTTATGGGGTTTTCTAAAGAAAATGTTATAAAAACATACACACACACACTTACTAAACATACATTTATATTAAACAAGAGAAGTAATAAATATATTAAGTATTAAAGAGTTGAATATTAAGTAAAATATACTATTCTAGAATATAAAATATTTAAAATGTTAAATCTTTGACTATCCCCTAATAAATGTATTAAAGTGGTTGAATTGATAATTACGTAAAAAATGCAGAGATCTTCAATAACTTTTGAAAGGCACAATACCAAATCAGTTATAACTTCGAAACAAGTCTAGTAAAAATCGATTGACTCGACTAGTGCCGTCAAAACTACAGATGGACATAAGTAGATCTGTTTAAAATTTTATCGAAATGGAGTCTACGAGAATGAAAAATCAATTCAGTAAAAGCCAATTATTTTTGTACTATAAAATCTTAACAATTATTTTAAATGATTTATCAATGGTCCTACCTACATACATATAAAGTGCTAAACCTAACAAGCATCACTCATTAAAAGGGAAAGTATCACATTTACACCATCATAACAATCCTTGTTAAATACTTAATGTAGTATTTTGTATGGCACTGTTCAGGGATGGAACATTAAAATGACTAAGGGTACCAACAAAATGTGTACTTTTAACCCAAAATTTAAACAACATATTAGTTTAATAGTGAGATAATTGTATTACAATCTTTAAGGTTTTATTGAAATTATTACTAGGCGACGCTAAAGGGTAGTGTTCCATAACCTCTACTCTATTTGATACCAAAGGTAGGAAGGTTACTTTTTATTTAAGACGAATTGTTTAGTTTTACTGAATGTCGAATTGCTTTACGGTGACCTTTTTTATCCACTGGGTGACCATTGCTGAACCGTTACTTAACTTCCGAGATGCAAAAGCATCACTTCCGTTTACAACCACGCAGATGGGGAGGCCTCTCTCAAGTTGGTAAAAGCACCTAGAGTCCTATTCGGTAGACCGAAACACGAATCCACTAAATAAGCCGAGGACTTTGGTCTTACTCACAGAGAACACACTGTGGTAAATCTGGTATGAACAGACTTTTCCCTGAACATACCTGGACAAGGAAGGAAAATTCAATGGTAGCACTTGTATAAGATGCCTTTCATCCATCATCATTCAACCTAACACACTTCCCATTCATCTGACACACTCATAGAGAACAACATCCGAAACACTCACTCTAGGTATACGGCGGGTGAGATCCGTATACCCCTACATTGATCCTATATCATATACACTTAACACCAACTCATTTTCAACGCTTAAACCCACAGTCACTCCTCTGTGGGGTATCTGTTGACTTCGGCAACAGCATCGAACTTATCCCGAATTGTAGGTTCCACCGTGCACCAGTCCTTTAACCGACAATTTCTCTTCCCGCGAATTTGGGTTTAAACCATAGCCACTACGTGGATCCCGAAGGAATCTCAACTAACTGGCCACCCTTAGTACAAGATTATGTGGTTCTTTGGTTCGACCTCATGTCAAATCATTTCAAGGAAAGGCTGAGTTTATAGTCCCGACAGGCTAGAGGACTGCAATCACACCAAGATAGGGTCAAGGTAACATGCCCTCGGGGGACTAAGTACACAAAAATTCTGTACGAAGAAGATCTACAGCGGAATTTCGACTTTGAACAACGGTGAGACACCTCCAATAGAATGGAGTAACGATTGGGTTGGATCCGATAAGCTGTACTTACAGGCAGATCCAATTGTTTTTCAGGCGGTGATCAGAAAGATTTTGAAAACAACGGAACTGATACTAAAACATATTATTTTGGGGTCTGAAATTATTTTGAGTCCTTGTAGCAAAGACTTGATGTGAAGATCACAAAATGTCTAAGTTCCCTTATAGTGTTTTTAACGAAGCACTGTTTAAGTATTTGGCACAATACCAAACCGGTCTTTTGCAGGTTAAGCGAGGAAGCTGAAGGTATAGAAATAATTGATCAGAATAATTTTGGATACAGCTTTTTATGATCTGGACTGTTTCACAAGTATCGAATAAGAGACCAATCCAATATATTCATATGACTACAAGTATGTAGACTAAGATATTCTGATTTGATATGATAAAGATACGATTCTAACTTTTGTATTTTGTATTCGGCAAACTGTTCGACACCCCATTGAAAGCCTAATCTTAAGCAAAATCCAATTCCGGACTATAATCTTCTGTTGGCCACTGATAATTTAAAAGTGCTACTGCATCACACTTTCCTTTAAAAACAACTGTACTCAAAATCTTGCAATTGTACCCTAAAAAAAACTACAATTTCTGCCTCAACTTATATTTGTATTTGTGAAATTTGGACAAGATTTTTTCGCAAAAAAAGTTCTCTTTTGAACACTCATCATAATGTTAAAATATTCAAGGATATTTTTTTGTTTATTTTGTTCTTCTCTTATGGTTTGCCTACACATATTTACATTCACTTTGGTCCTTTTAGTTTAGTTTTCACATATTTTTTCAGTTTATTCTTCGAGTTTATGTCCGGCCTAGAAAACTTGAACTGAAATCTGTGTGTAGTGTCCTATGCTTTATTATATGTATACATACATATGTAACTATGTATATTTTAATGTATGTTTAAGTGTGTTTTGGTATAAGTGTGTGAGTAAATGACCCTGCAGTTTAGGTATCTAAAGAGAAATTTAATTGACTCAGATTTACTTCCACTGGTGACCAAGCTATAGAACACTTTATAATGTTAGGTTGAAAGTGATTTCTTTTTAGATTACTTAGACTCATTCAAGTGGCGATTGTTTTCCATCTTGCTTACTTAGAGTCACTTACATAATTGACTTTTTTGTGCATACGATTCTGAGTTATAGAAACACAATTCTGTAGATTAAATCAGTCCTTTAAAAAAACATTGATTCCTTATAAAACTACTGGGAAATATGTATGTATGGGTGTAGTATAAATTTAAGTTTTTATTTTCCATTGCCAGTTGACTGCCGTTTGGGTTGAAATGCATTTTTCATAGATTTTTTTCTGTGTTGTTTGTTTCAATTCTTTTCAACAGTTTCTTTACATGTCACATAATTTTTGTTTATGTTGTTGTTGTTGCTATTTAAGTTTTGCATTGTTTTTGTTGCATTTTTTAGTATAAGAACTGTAGTTAATTTTGTATTTCCTCTGGCTGTTTGTTCTTAGATTGACTGTATCCTTTTTTAGCAGTTAATTTTTTCATAAATATTTCAAAAAAAACCCTGTTGTTTTGTTTCGTGTTGAGTGAAAATATGAAAATGAGCACAAACTTATGGTCGTATTTAATTGGCCTAAATTTAAATGCATATTTTTAGTTAAAGAAGAAAATAAGCATATAAATTATTTTTATGGGACGAGATTTGTAAAAGAGGAGAAAAAACGAACACTTGCTAAAAGATTAAAAGAGAGTAGTTGTAAGAGAGAATACATAATATGTAGTTGAAACTAGTGGTCGGCACAAAGAGGGCCTGTAGCTTATTATGATATTAGACACTACACGAATTTCTTGAAAACTCAAAGGTATGTAATTCGTTGCTAATTGTGCGTTAGTGTTGTTTTTGAAATAACCAAATATAATGAACATCATTATGACATTCTTGGTCCATTGACGGACCTCATAGGAACGATTAAAATCGATTTAAATTTTTACTTAGCTTCTATTAAGCAGTTTACTCTCCAATAAACATATTACTTAGATTGAACAAATGGTCTTCTAAAGTTTACGACTGATATCCTTCTTGATCACTTGGGGTCTGTTAATGTTTCTAGAATATCGTTTGATATGTTAAATATCCGATAATCACGATGAGCCTCGACAAAAGTTTATTTTACGTTATATTGCAAAATATTGAAAAACCAGGTTTCTATTTGATTGTATAAATTTTAAGTGGATACGTCCATTATTGACTCTTATTGGACCACTTAGTGAAGGTCACTTAAATAAATGGATATTCAGATAAGATCCAAATTAGGAATTTCTTGTAAAAAATACATTTTTCTACAAAAACTTTTAAAATGTTATTCACTATTAACACAAGTCCCCATAAATGACTTTTGTTAAAAATCATTTAAATGTTCGGTAGGTAACCCCAATATCGTCTGGACCATATTGTATTCTAAAGTCTAGACTATAACCTATTCGATAGACTAGACTATAGTTCATTTTATAGACTGGACTGTAGTTTAGTTTATAGTATGTACTACAGTCTATTCATAAATCGGGAAACAAAGTATATTATTTAGTCTGGAATATAATCTACTTTATAGTCGGGTGTATAGTTTAGTCTAGTTTGTACTACAGTATAGTCTATAGTCTGGACCATAGTTTAGTCTATGACCTGAACTATATTAGTATATAGTCATGACTACAGTATATTTTACAATCTATTCTATAGTTTGGACTTTTTTATACAGAAACTATAATGTGGACTATGCTATAGTTTAGTCTATAGTCTAGACTATAGTTTAGTTTATATCCTAGACTATAGTCTAGAATATAACCTGACCTATAGTCCAATTTATAGTCTAGTATACAGCGTGGACTATTGTATATTTTATATTCTAATCCATTGTCCGAACTATATTCTACTTTAGAGTCTGAATTATAGTTTGGTCAGAAGTATATTCTTTAGTTAATTTAAAATCTGATGATAAGATGTTTCGTATTGGAAATTTGAATTATGGAATAGAGACTATACTAAAAATTTTTTCAATATCTATTATAGTTTCGGAAAAAACGCAGTTTTTGTAATAGAGAGTAAGTCTTTACTCTTATATAAAATATAAAATTTTTAGGGGATTATAGTGCAGATAATGTGAAATATATATCAGAAGTTTTATTCATATCGGGCAATCTTAAATCGTAAACTGTGGAGGTCAAAGGTCAAATTTTGCAATATGTATTAAGAAATTCTTATTGAACACTATTACAATATTATATATCGGTCTTATATTATAGAAATTGTAGAAATCAATAGTATATAGTCCGATATTTAAAATAACAGTAAAATAATTTAGAGCACTTGAGAACAAGTCGCCCGATTTAGAAATTACTTTATTTCGTTTAGATTTTATATGTTTTAATGAATTTCACTCTCATTCGCATGAGTATTACTTTGCTTGCCGACCACTGCTTTAAAAAATAAATTGTATACAATTGAAAAGGTGGCTAAACTGATTCATGTTATACATAAATATTCTTTAATTAAAGAAGTGATCTGACCTATAAGGCCTCAACGTAGGAGCTGAAGTTTTACTTTACAGATTTCTAATACAATCCTGAAAAATGTTAAGTAAATATATTTTCATTTCTTTGTCTTGAACATATTTTTGATTGTGGTCATCTCATGCTCGTAATAATAATAACAATATTATTTATCATAATAAACTTGCTATTAAAATCTTAATTAAAGTCATTGTTATAATATACATTGTATAAATACTATTATTAAGAAAACACTCCCAAAAGTACATAAAGCAAATAAAGAACATTTTATACAATTAAAACGAATGCCATAAGACCTTATATAAAACCCCAAAAGTTACTTAGTTACTGGCTGTAAATACTATATTTTTGCACACAATGTTAAAATGAGTGTAAATGTTTGTAGCCACCAGGGTGTAGGGTATTTATAATTAAAAATTTATCAACAAACTGGTGAAACAATTGAACAAACAACTAAACGTTAAGAAAGCCAAGCATAAGCGTACTAAGTACTAAAAACCCAAGTATGGTTTTTAGTATAAAACTGCAGAAAGTGTTTAATGAATGACCTTTAACACACTTTTAATTCATGAAATTGCTTGGAAGATGCCAAAAACAAAAAAATAAGTACCAAAAACCCCACTATAGGAGAAACCACAAAACAATCACAACAACTATTTCGAAGAATGGAAAAAAATATTTAGCTAAAACTAAAACTGTGGTCGTAGGAAAAATGCACTCAAAAATTTTTAGAAAAAGAGTATTTAATGGTGAAATACGAGTACAAACGAGGAAAAAAGAAACAAAAGTAAAATATTTTTATGTAACAAACAAGAAAATATATAGTGCGGATAAGACAGGGACGTAGTTGGATACAATATAATACGATAAGTTTTTGATAGACCTACAAAATCCAAAAAAGGGAAATTTTCCGGGCCCGATTCTGGATACAGAGTTTATGACAAATTTTTCGTAAATAGGGTATAATCATAGATCGAAAAAAAATTTTAAGTCAAAAAATGGTTTCAACAAAACAGGGTTTTGGGATATCTTAACACAGTATATGAAGAAACTACATTTTCAGTCTTTTTGCCGATGTTGTATCAAAGGCTTATCTTTTTACTTAAAAGTAAAGGTTAAACCTTAATAATATCTAGTTCCTTTTATACCCACCCACATATATGGATGGTACATACATTGATTTTATCATTCCCATAATGTATTCTGTGTCCTTGTAAAATTCCGAGACGATCAATGAGGGTATATTGATTTTGTCACTTCGTTTGTAACACATCGAAACATCACTCGTAGACCCCATAGAGTATGTACATATATTTTGGGTCCTAGTGAAGCAGTCCAGAGTATCGGATAGGAATCGTATCCGCAACCAACAACTGACATTCTAGCACACTATCAACTAGCACCCAAGATTAGATTCCGAATACAATTAAATAAACCATAAGCCCCAGACTGATAGATTGCAAACTACCAACATGCACCCAATATAAGAAATGTTTGGTATTGAAAATGAGCAATAACGGTCCACGACATCTTCTAGCCCTTACAATTCAATTAAATAAGCCTTATGTTGATCTCACCGAAATCGTGATACAAATTCGCACAAGATAGTTTAGAAATTATATTGACCCCAGGCCCTATATATATTAGGAAGATTAGCTGTGAAATTCGAAATAAACAAGTTTTATAATAACCAAAATCTTTTGATCGAATTTCATGAGGATTGGACCATACTTGGCTCTACCCCCAATATTACCCTTCTGACAAAAAATATGCCAATTGTCACTCAATCTTTGGTATTAGGATAGAATTCAACAACAAAGTTTTCTGTAGAGTAGATCCATAATTGGCCCAAGTCCCTTAAAGCACCTGTTCAAAAATTACTTTTGAATTAATGACACATGTTTTGTTATTAGGTACATAAGACGAATAGAACACTCTTACTAGTGTTCTATAGATGAAATAAAAAGTAGATTTTTCGTTTTATTAAAATCAGATTTTTCGACTTTTTAATATCGCCTTTCTACGACTTTTCGACCTTTACCCATTTTCTCGACTTTTTTCGATTTTTTGTCCTTTAGACTTTTTCCGAATTTTCCCGTCTTTTTTTCGATATTTATTTGCAAAATCTTTTTTCTTACAATTATTATTACATTGTTAGGACAAAAAAGTTGACTTCGGTTTTTTTCAACAAAAAGTTGATTCTTCTATTAGTTTAAGGACGATTTATAGAACCCTAACTCTTACTACTTTAACATCCAAAATATCGTAATATTATGTTTGAATGAATCCTGTTTTTCAGCCTATTATTCAGCCTATATACGCCATGCCCCGGTATTCATATATCTTCTCATAAATTTTTTTCGGAGCTATCGACTCTCGGGATATAGGAATGTAAATTTCTATTAGTTCTGAGCTATCGACTCTCGGGATATAAGAATATCAATTTCTATTGGTTCCAAATTTATCAACAAGTTTCGGAGAGTAGTAGGAACAAAATTTTGTCTATTTAGTTATATGTATTTAATCGATATAAAAATCCATCTACAGATGTATATGAAAATGTGATGTAGTTCAGTTTCCTTTTGGGACTTTTGGACCCTGTATCTTTAGTAAAAGTTTGCATATTTAATTTACATAAAACTACTTTGCTCTTTATTTAAAACTGTAAGATAATAGTGAAAATTCGGCTAGATAAATGCTTTAAATTTCTTCTGTGAATAAGGCCGATTAGCACCCGTTGGTTAACTCAAACTATGCTTGGTTCTCGGTCTAAATATAATTCGGCGACATATGTAAATAATTTGCCTCTCGGTCTGTTAACAACTAGCCATGGGGAAAAGAATTGTTACGGATGTAATTCAAAATTAGGATTTAGTATGAAGTTAGAATCGGTCGATTGTTTAATATGTTCGATATCTGTTTTCAATAGAAATATGTTTATTGTGTTTTCGTCGGTAATATTTTTCTCTGGCATGAGCTATATCTGTGTGAGAACTAATTACTGAGGACATTGGCATTATCCCCAGATTCTTTTAGATCTGTTACGGTCAAAACAATTAACTGAAGTACGCTGTCGTACATTCCTCTTGCTGGTTCGTTTTCAAACCTTCAGAGCATAACGAATTTGCGTCATCCCATATGAAAGTTTTTACAGCTAAATATTGGTCTTCTGATATCAGAGATTCTATTAAAGTTAGGTGCAGATATACAGAGTTCTGTACATATTAATAGATATATACAGGACTCATTAGATTTATTCTGTTTAAGAAATTCAACAGAAATACTTTAACATACTGCATGGTGAAGTTATCACAATGTACCGAATGGATAAACCAATAAAATTCGGATCGTACAAAGTAGAACCTTTTTTCACATTTTAACTACCACCCTGTCAACCCAAAATATAAATTTGTTCATGTATTTGTAGAATTTAAAATACCTAAACAATATACCGGTGCAAAACTAAAACAATGTCTTTAAAACGGACTTTACAAACTGAAAAAATGCTTACAGGGTGGAGTCCTCTTTGATTTACGTTACATTATTTCTTTTTTTTTTCAAAACTTACCCAGCTGGATAGGCCAACAGGCCACTAATGGGTGAACAATCCAATGCTGCATTGCTGCATACTGTGAGTCCTAAAACTTTTTTAAGTTTTATCTGTAAAGAAAACGAGATAGAAAAAACATAAACAAATAAGTTAAAAGTATTACATTATATGTATTTGAATATATTTATATGTTTTTGGTATAATTTATTGACTAGAGCAATTAATTTTAAATATTTATATGGAAATATATAAAAATGTTTAATTGTAAACTTGTTTATTATTTCAAAAGCAATTTTTTGTTTAATAATTTGTTATGACTTTTTTAAAGCCTGTTATATTTTATGCGGGGCATAGGGTATGATTAGTGAGAGTTTCTTTTGGTGACACTCTGTCATATATATAAGAGTATTTCGCAAAGTTTAAATCAAAAGTTAATTGGTACTAGAGTTGTATGTGTGTATCAGATCATTAGATCTGAAGTGTGTACTTAGGCCATTATTGGACTTGTTTGCTGTCCTATACCAGAGCCTTTGGTGGGAAACCACGAGCTCTGGACTGACGGACTAGAATACTACTAACTAATCTATTGGAGGTACCCAATCAGATTTATAAGTTTTCTCAGAGATCAGAAGGGTGCCTATAATTCTCGTTTGTCATACAAATTACAAAAATATGTCTCTATGTCAGACTGTCTCTATTGCTTTTACGAGACTTTGAAAGTGTTAGTTCAACGTTGTAGCTGCTGCTCAACGTCGTTGTTGTTTGTTTGACACAATTTGCATATAAAAATATTAAAAAGATTTTTTTTAACCTAATGGACAAATGTTGACTGCATATTGACTTGTTGTATTTGGTGGCGGTTGACTGTTTTTTTTATTTTATTTATTTGTCGTTATTGTTGTTTTTATTGAGTCTACATAAAGACAGGGTGAAAAATATTGCAAAAACAGTAAAAAAAAAGTGCGCAAAAAACAAGTTGTTAACACGTTTTACAATTCAAAATAAACAAATATTTAATGTCAATATCGATTCATGTTTTATGCATTACACAATATTTTTATTTTTGTTTTGATTTTCTAATGCATTTAGTTTCTAAACCAGATAATTGAACAAAATTTATATTGCAAAACTATAAATTGAAAAAGTTTGTTTTTTCAATAATGCGTTAGTAATAATAAAATGTTGGTATTAAATTATTTAAATATTTTCAAAATGTTTGAAAATTAACAAATGAATGTTATGGGAGTTATTTAGATTAAACATAATAACTACCGGGGTCAAAAGTACAATTTATTACCCATTGTGATAAAAAAAATATTGAATTATCGAAATGTCTGTCCGTTTTTCTAGATGCTTCATGCTTTCGAAATCTGTGTTATTGAAAATGAAAGTAAGAATGTATTATAGGGCATGGTAGATCATGGGATATTTTACACCCATCTACTTATCTAATTTTTAGATAACTTGCCAACATTTTTGTCGAACTAATTTTGATTAGGTCTAGAAAAGTTTAGAATGATTTATCTATATACAAAACATGCTCATGTTGAATTTTATCCGGATATAATAATTTAATAACGAATTAAGTGGTATTAAGTGATTTTCAGAAGTTAACCTTATATAAGAGCTAAGACAACTTATGGACCGGTCCGAAAAAAAATCCGTTTAATATACAAAATACACATTTATGTTAAATTTTATACCTATGTATAAAATGTAGTTTAAGTAATTTTCAGAAATGGTCCTTATATGGTTGTTGTTACCAGTTATGCACCAATCAGGAAACAATTTCGTATAATGATTTATATGCAGAAAAAGATCAAGTCTAATATTACTCCAATAGCTTTATTAATCAATGCAATATGTGCGTTTAGGTGATTATGGCAAGTGGACTTTATATAGGAGCTATGAGCAATTAAGGGCTTATCCGGAAAGGTTTCGCAGAGTGATTCATATGTACACAAAACATATTTTATCAAGATATCTTTATTTGATATTGAAATATGTGCGTTTAAGGGATTTTTTTAAGTGGACCTTATATAGGAGCTATTACCAAATATGGACCAATCCAGAAAAAATTTGGTAGAATTTTTTTATGCCTATCCCGAAAAAATTTCGTAGAGTGATTTATGTAAAGACAAAACATATTAGTGTCGAATTTTCTCAAGATAACTTTATTTGACAATGAAATATGTGCGTTTAAGTGATTCTCAGAAGTGGACCTTACATGAGAGTTATGAGCAATAATGGACCGATCCGAGAAAAAAGTGGTAGAATGATTTATATGTACACAAAACTTATTCAAGTCGAATTTTATCCCTATAGCTTTGGAATTCGATGAAATATATGCGTGTAAGTGATTTTCGGAAGTGGACCTTATATGGGAATTATGACCAATTATGGGCCTATTCGAGGAAAATTTCGCAGAGTGATTCATATTTGGACAAAACATGTTTGTGTCGAATTTTATCAAGATAGCTTTATTTGATAATGAAATATGTGCTTTTGAGTGATTTTCGTAAGAGGGCCTTATATGGGAGTTTTGACCAATAATGGACCGATCCGTAAAAATTTTTGTAAAATGATTTGTACGTACACAAAACATATTTGTGTAGACTTTTATCCCAATAGCTTTAGAATTCAAAGAAATATATGCGTTTAAGTGATTTTCGGAAGTGGGCCTTATATGGGAGCTATGACCAATTATGTGCCTATCCGGAAAAAATTTCGTAGATTATTCACGTTTAGGCAGAACATATTTGTCTACATTAAAGTTATTTATGCAGAATTTCATCGTGATATTAGTGTTTATAAGTGAATTTTGATCATTAAGTCAAGTATGGGAACTAGGTTCAAATGAGGCCCGATCATTACGAATTTAAATTTATATAAAACTATGTTTTGCTGATCAAAAACTCTATTCGGGGGATACAGTTGTATTGTGGCTAGGCGAAATAATGGACCGATTTTAACCAAATTTCATCAAATTATCTTGAAAATTGCGATTTATATCGTGCGCACAAGGTTTAAATAAACACACAGTGGGACGGACATAACTAAATCGACTCTGAGGGATTCTGAGCCGATTAGTATACTTTAAGGTGTGTGTAGGACCTACTATAATGGTGTAGGGTATAAAAACGACAAATTGGTCTTTCAGATGACATAACAGATTTTATAAATTAAGGTCTTTTTGCGCTGTTATAGCGTCGAAAATATGATAAAAAAACGGGTTTTTATCCAAATATGTGACACGAAATCTGGAAGACCCAATGTGATGGATAACTTTTGGGGACATATTCTGACTCAGAGCTGCTCAATCCTTTAGAAAAGTATACTTTGGTCTTTGGGTTCAACATTTGATTGCCCATAGTCTCACATATTTATAATAGACCGGTCTATTGACTAGACTATTGGCCAGTCTGTTATCTAATCTAAGTTGTCTATTGCTCAGTTTATTGACTAGAATGTGAACCAGTCTATGGACTATTCCATTGACTAGACTGTGGACTAGACTATTGATAAAGCTAAAGAATAGTCTAAGGTCTAATATATTGATAATTTTAGGGACCAATCTACTGATTAATATGTGAAATAGTATGTTAACTAGTCTATTGATTATTCTATTTACTAACATATTGATAAATGTACATATAAATTAGTCTTTTGACTAACCTATGAATTAATCTTTTGACTTACCTATGGTTCAGTCTAAAGACAAGTCTAGAATCTAATCTATAAACTAAACTATTGACAAGTCTATTATCTATTTATCTATTGACGAATCTCTGACTTAGTCTTTGGACTAGAGTAGTCTATGGATTAGTGAATATATCTAATGTTGATTAATCCATAGTGTTTGAAGGGAATTAGATGAGATTGGAGAGAGAGCTCTAAGCACTGCGACCCTATTTTGGATCTTTTGTGCAGCCCATGGGTTCACCATAACAGGTTTAATTCATGTATGAAAATAACAGTTTTGATTGGTGAGAGGTTGAATATATACTACGGGGCGAGTGTTGCAGCACTTTCTCGACGAGTCCTTACTGTTGGACAATGGCACAATATATGTTCTAAAGTTTCCTCCTGACAGCCACAAAATCTGCATACCTTCGATATGGCGTTTCCTAGTATGAATTGATGATATCTGAGACCACAGTGTCCCGTGAGTAGTACCGTTAGTATTCTGAGATCAGTTTTGTTAAGCGATAACAGCTTTTGGGATTTTCCTCTTGGTATGTTGTTGCTTCCCAGTGGCGAGCAAATTCTGATTCAACCCACGATACGCATCTTTGTCTGACATAACCTTGTGGGATACTAAAGAATGGTTCAGGGCCGATAAGTGGACGAAGAGCGTTTCTATTTGCTAAGCAGTCCGCCCGTTCGTTGCCAGAATGACCTTCATGGCCGAGTACCTAACATATTGTTAATTTGTTGTTTTTACCCAGTTCGTTCAATAAGGATTTGAAGGGGATTTCGTAACGAAGTTTATTATAATAAAAAAAGTACCTAAAGCATCTGGGGTACTACGGTAATTATTTTCGTTAAGCTTCGACTCATCGATGTTTCAGTAGTGGAGCTTTTAACATCAACTAATTTGGACTCTACGATACTGGTAACATTGGATTAATGACAATCTCTTTGTCAATCATCGGATCTTTATTGATATTTTATACATTTACTAAGAAAGCCAATTAAAATACTATTTATTAACCTGTAACCCCAATGTATCCCACAAATATCAACATTAGTTGCGGGACTATTGTCATTTGTAAATAATAAACCCATAATTTGCTAATCAATTATGTTACGACTGAATTAATGGCAACTATTTTGTTAGTAAAAGAATGTAGTTGATGGGTCATTTAGTGGATTAAGAGGGGCTATATTTTTAAGCGATTTCTCTGCCTTTGTCCCAGATCGACCATGTGTTTTATTTTGACTACCAAGCAGACTACTTTTGACGGGCAAGTATATCAAAAAAAGGTTTCCCGGTTAAACGTCACCTATTCTAGATTTGCTTAAGAATCAGTAAGAAGTGCAAAATGTGTTCCAATCAGCAAAAAGTGACAGATCTAAATAGAGCAATTAAGAGTTTTATTTAAATAGGATTAAATTTAATTTAATTAATTAAACTAATTGCTGTATTTACATTTATATTTTTAAATAAAATATTTATTATTATTTTATTTTCATATTTAATAAATGTATACAACACATGTATGTATGTATGTAATACATATTTCCTTGTAAATCTACATGTATGAGGTTACACATACATATCTACGAGATACATAATTTTAAACATTTGCTACTGCTTCTTTTTAACACTTTACGGTCAATAACCATTATAATTATGCATATTTATGCATGTATGTGTGTATCAGTAAAAAACTCTTTAAATATGTTAGTGTCTCTATATTTGTATGTAAGTGATGACTGACAAATATATGTAAATGTACATTTTTTCATATAAAAAAGTTAAAAAAATTATTAAAAGAAAGAAAAGAAACAAAATGTAAAACTATTATTCATGGCATAATGCGATGGTACAACAATTGAGGTTAATAGACAGACAAACGGACGGACGGACATAACAGACAACCGGCAAAAACTTAAATCACTTTTATTGTATACACTACCAAAAAAAAAAAAAGAATCATTTGCCTGAATAAATGCGAAAAAATAGCAAAAATAAATTTTATGATTATGATGACGCTGAAAAAAGTTTATAATTTTATTATTATTTTTTTAAGTTTTCTTGCTTATTATTAGTTTTTGTTAGATATTTTGCTGATGTATTATTAATTTTTAAAATTGTTGTTTTTTATTATCAACTAAATCGTGATTTGGTAGTATTATCGCAGATAATTGAGGCATAATGAACATGGCATTTTTTTGGCTTAAAAGAAATATTTTACAATCTCATTAAGTTTAGCATTTAAGACATAAGGTCAGTTTTATGTGATGATGACTTGATTGAATTTATGAACTTTTTAATTTATTCTCTTAGATTCTAACAGTTTTACAAAGTTACCAATCTCTCTTTTTTTGATAATAATTTTTATACTCAAATGAATTCAAGGGTCAATTGTGGATCAATTCTTATGAACTAAGGAAAAGATGTTTTGATCCTTAAAAAACAAGATTATATCAAACTATTAGACTCATATTTTATGAGTGTAGAAGTAATTATCTGGAGGAGGCTTTATATGGAAGCTGGGGTCAAATATCGCTCATTGTCCGCCATATTTTACAATATAATTTCGGGGTTCATAAAACTATTTTTGCCGCCAAATTTTAGCACGATTACTGCGTGATGAACATAATTACGACTATTATAACAATAATAACTGTATTCCGGGAGGACATTAATCTTTTAGCCCATTTTCAATACCAAATAGAGAATATTTTGGGAAAATGTTCAACTCTCTGGCTACATCCGCTAAGGACCTATTTTGCCTATATCTGGGCTTGCGAGAAGTACATATATAAATCCCATATCAGTAAGAGGCCGGATGGAATGAAATCCACACCAGAAGCAACATATATTGTAGAGGGAAATAATTTTTTAAAAGAAAGGTGTAGAATACACCAGATCCGAAAATATACGTCTTATGTCTGACCTGTTGATGGAAACATCTTATATAGCAATCTATGAAATGAATTATCAACCAATATTCAGAAACTTTGCATCATAGACATAGTTCCTTAAAATTTGGCTTCAGTATTCTTGAAAAAATGAAATATTTGTACTAAAATCGCGTCCCAGATATTTGGATCTAATAACGGTGAAAGTGTGACAAAAACAGAAAAAGTGTTTTAGCTTTTTACTCCCCTCCTCACATTCCTTATAAATCTGTTCGTCCAATTTTGTATAATTGTTAGGGAAATCTGTGTTTCCACTAAGAAACTTTTCGTTCTGCTTTTGTAATAATTATTTATCATAAAAGTGCCAACTGATTACTTAACATATCACAGGTAAACTAGCAGATAATCTATTATTCTATATACATATGGGGAATTTAGTGTCAAGTGACCCAACTTTAAAAATCGATGTCTTCCGATTTGGATGAAATTTTCACCAATTTAACCCCATCTAAGTCCGATAGTTCTTGATCAACAGAACTGAAAATTTGTGTCTGACCTACTACCCAATAGTACTAACCTTAGTGCAAATTTCGTCAAAATCGATTTTTTGAGTTGGGTCACTTAACATGAAATTCACCATATACTAAACGGCTTTTACTGGGTAAAAAAGTATAAAACGGGTAAATTCGGTAACCTAATAACTCCCAAAGTAAAACAGATACAACACAAATGTTACACTTATAGTTTTTCATTCAAAAAGTAAGCAGACAGGTATCAGGTACATTTTCAAAATTCCATTCTTTTTAGTTCTAAACGAGTAAAAACTGTATTTTCGTACTTTTTCGGACTTAATGTATCTTTTAAACCCATGAAAAGGGCCTTAAGATGGGAATTATTGCAACTTATTAAGAAAAATTTTACAAATTATCAGATTTAGTTGCACTGAATGATGTGCCTTTTGGAACTAGGATTCCAAGGCCTATATAGGACCAAATAAGAGTGAAGAATTTGGTACTTTTTCACCCATATCGTCAACAGAAATGAAATTTGTGTTCCCTTGAAATGTTCTTACCCCTTGAATGAAAAATTGCTATCGTGAACTTGCCGTTAACATTTCATTCACAATAGGTGATTTTGTTCGCAACAGCTGTTCTTTGTTTAAAAAATTTCAATAAGAAATTTCACAATAGGGGAAATCTTTTCACGTCAAAAAAGCTCGTGAACGGAAAAAGGGAACTTATTTCACCTCGAATTTTGATTGGCGAAGTAGAACTTACAAGAATTCTAACTTCACTTGGTTCATATTTAATGATTAGATATATATATGAGGGAACTTTTCGGTACTTTTTTGTACATAAACTAGTACTTTTAAAATTTTTTGTGATATTGCATCTTGAAACATAAAATTAAATATATATCGTTTTGATTGAATTATAACCTATAAAAGAGAGCATTCTGGTACCTTTTAGTCCATCAAATCGTACCTCTGATATTGAACTAAAACCAAAATTTAATATACAAATTCTTGAAAAGCGGTACTATTACTTATGGGTACTTTTTTATACCCACCATCAAAAAAGATGGGGGGTATATTGATTTTGTCATTCCGTTTGTAACACATCGAAATATTCTGGGTCCTCATTAAATTCTAAGACGATCTAGCCATGTCTGTCCGTCCGTCCGTCTGCCTGTCTGTCTGTTGAAAGCACGATAGAGTCCGAATGGAAAGAGCTAGAGGGTTGAAATTTCACATAAATGTTTCTTATAGATAAGGATTGTTTGGTATTGAAAATGGGCAATATCGGTCCACGTTTTCGGATAGCCCCCATACAAGTGGCCCCTCGAGAAGCAGCTTTAACAGCCATAACTTGTTTAAAAATACGAATATAGCGATGAAATTCGACATAAGTAAGTTTCTTGTGATCCAAAATCACTATGCAAAATTTTATGAGGATCGGTCCATAATTGACCCTACCCCCCATATAAGGTCCCTTTCAGAAAATGACTTTAACGCTCATTACAAGCTTAAAAATACGAATATATATATGAAATTCGACATAAGTAAGTTTAATATGAGTCAAAATCTATCTAAAAAATTTTATGTTGATCGGTCCATGATTGACCCTACCCCCCATATAAGGTCCCCTTCAGAAAATGACTGCAACGCTCATTAATGGCTTAAAAATACGAGTGTAGCGATGAAATTCGACACAAATAAATTTAATACGAACCAAATTCTGTCTACCAAATTTTATGAGGATCGACCCATAATTGACCCTACCCCCCTATATAAGGTCCCCTTCAGAAAATTACTTTAACGGTTATAACTGACCTAAAAATACGAGTATATAGATGTAATTCGACATAAGTTTCATTCGAGTAAAACGAGGTTTGATGGTGGGTATATAAGATTCGGCATAGCCGATTATAACACTCTTACTTGTTGAACTTCAACTAGCACTTTCTGAATTTTCTAATTATAAACTATTTGCAATTTATATATGATACATTCACTTAGAACTGCCGGGTTAACTTAGCTTTTATCTTAAGCCATCTGATGTCTTTGTCTTTTTTTATTACATTTCCATAATACCAATTAAAATACAAATTGTATTTCCTACTATTAACAAGATTATTACAAAAGTATAAATTATAAAAATATAAAAAAACAAGTAAGGAATTATAGTCGGGCGAGGCCGACCATATAATACCCTACACCTGTTACAAAAATAAAATGTGATTTAGTTTTCATAATAAAGCATTTAAGTTGAATTGCACCTTGCCTTGAGTTATACTTAAGCCACTTATTGTTGAATATAATTGTGGACATTTAAGTCAAATTTTGAAGGGGGATTTGTATAGGGGCTATGGTCAAATGAGACCCTATAATTATAAAGTTCATGCGAGTCATCAAGGCTAGTATAGAACTTGGTTTTGCAGCTTTTTGTCGAGATACGAGTATATTAAACGTAATTATAAACTTAAAATCCCTATTCGTCGTTTTCAGTTGTATGGGGTCTAGGTGAAATAATGGACCGATGTTAACCATTTTCAATAAGCTTCGTTTCCGGTACCATAGAAAATCATCTGCCAAATTTCATTGATTTATCTTCAAAAATGCGACCTGTAGTTTGATTAAAAGGTTTACAAGCCCTATTCGGGGGTTCAGTTGTATGGGGGCTAGATGAGAAAATGGACCGATGTTAACCATTTTCAATAGGCTTCGTCTCTGGGACAATAGAAGATCATGTGCCAAATTTCATTGAATTATCTTCAAAATTGCGACCTGTAGTTTGATTAAAAGTTTACAAGCCCTATTCGGGGGTTCAGTTGTATGGGGGCTAGATGAGAAAATGGACCGATGTTAACCATTTTCAATAGGCTTCGTCTCTGGGACAATAAAAGATCATGTGCCAAATTTAATTGAATTATCTTCAAAATTGCGACCTGTAGTTTGATTACAAGGTTTACAAGCCCTATTCGGGGGCTCAGTTGTATGGGGGCTAGGTGAAATAATGGACCGATATTAACCATTTTCAATAGGCTTCGTCCTTGGGTCAATAGAAGATCATGTGCCAAATTTCATTGACTTATCTTCAAAATTGCGACCTGCAGTTTGATTACAAGGTTTACATGGACGGACAGACGGACGGACGGACGGACGGACGGACAGACGGACGGACATAGCTAAATCGACTCAGAAAATGATTCTAAGCCGATTGGTATACTTTAAGGTGGGTATAGGACCAATATTATTGTGCGTTACAAACATCAGCACAAATCCAATATACCCTCCCCACTAAAGTGGTGTAGGGTATAATTAGCATATTCTAACATTTAGTTTTATGTTTTACTTTTATTGCAAACAACCCACTTTTTACAATAATAAAAAGAATTTCCTTAATTATAAGAAAAATTCTTTGTCTCGAAATAGTTTCATTAATTTCATATAAAACCTCTACATTTTTACAAAACTAATATTTAGAATATAATTGTTAATAAATTGTGACAATCCACTAAACACTCGACTACCTGTTTGCACAAATTTAGTTAAGCAATACAATAATATATAAATAATATTGTTTTTTTTTTGTTTGTTTTTATATAATTAATAATAATTTGTTGCTAAACACGCCCTCTATATTCAGGCGATTACGCTCATGGTGGTTGTAAGTAGCTGGTAATTGAAATATAACCAATATGGTTTTATTATAACACGACATCGACATCATCATCATCATGGCTCAAGATCAAGGTAATTTTATTACAATTCAAAATAAAATAATAATAAATATATAATAATTTACTTTATTCTAGAAATTCAATCATGTATGTCGGTTCTAATGTTTGATTTCTTTAGAGAATTATAGTATTTTGTTTCATTAATAAAATATATTTGATATCATCGTAAAATAATTTTTATTTTGATTTGACGTTTTTCAACATGTAATTAATAGCAATTTTGCAATTAATACGTTTTACTAGTTTTACAATGTATTAATTATGCATAATAAACAACTACATATAAAAGAAAACTTGAAAGGTTGATGATCATGATCTTTAAAATTTATTTATTACTTGAACAAAATCTTTTTTTTTTTTTGAAAAATTATATCAACCATATTTCAAAACAATTAATATGACTGTCAATATTGAGTTAGTATTACAGGGAATTTCATTAAAAATGACAACTTGTTTACAAAATAATTTGAAGTATTTTGTAAACTAAAAAGTGTGCCCTGGGTGCTTCGGTATCCTTATTTAAATAAAACGAAATTTGGTTTAGGGGCCTTATTCATAACAATTTCTTTAAGGTTTATAAGATAAATTTATTATGAATAAGGCAGTAAATGTATAAAAGGAAAGACTATAGTCTAGTTTATAGACTAGACTATAGATTAGACTATACACTAGACTATAGATTAGACTATAGACTAGACTATATATTATACTATAGACTAGACTAGAGACTAAACTATAGACTAGACCATACTAGACCATAGACTAGAACACACACTATACCATTGACTAGACCATAGACTAGACAATAGACTAGACCATAGACTAGACCATAGACTAGATTACAGACTAGACCATAGACTAGACCATAGATTAGACCATAGACTAGACCATAGACTAGACCATAGACTAGACCATAGACTAGACCATAGACTAGACCATAGACTAGACCATAGACTAGAGCATAGACTAGACCATAGACTAGATTACAGACTAGACCATAGACTAGACCATAGATTAGACCATAGACTAGACCATAGACTAGACCATAGACTAGACCATAGACTAGACCATAGACTAGATTACAGACTAGACCATAGACTAGACCATAGACTAGACCATAGACAAGACCATAGAAAGACTATAGTCTAGTTTATAGACTAGACTATAGATTAGACTATACACTAGACTATAGATTAGACTATAGACTAGACTATATATTATACTATAGACTAGACTAGAGACTAAACTATAGACTAGACCATAGACTAGACCATAGACTAGAACACACACTATACCATTGACTAGACCATAGACTAGACCATAGACTAGACCATAGACTAGACCATAGACTAGACCATAGACTAGATTACAGACTAGACCATAGACTAGACCATAGATTAGACCATAGACTAGACCATAGACTAGACCATAGACTAGACCATAGACTAAACCATAGACTAGACCATAGACTAGACCATAGACTAGAGCATAGACTAGACCATAGACTAGATTACAGACTAGACCATAGACTAGACCATAGATTAGACCATAGACTAGACCATAGACTAGACCATAGACTAGACCATAGACTAGACTATAGACTGGACTCTAGACTAGACTATAGACTTGACTATATACTAGACCATAGACTAGACCATAGACTAGACCATAGACTAGACCATAGACTAGACCATAGACTAGACCATAGACTAGACCATAGACTAGATTACAGACTAGACCATAGACTAGACCATAAATTAGACTATAGACTAGACCATAGACTAGACCATAGACAAGACCATAGACTAGACCATAGACTAGACCATAGACTAGACCACAGACTAAACCACAGACTAGACCATAGACTAGACCATAGACTGGACTATATACTAGACTATAGACTAGACTAGAGACTAGACTATAGACTAGACCATAGACTAGACCATAGACTAGACTAGACTATAGACTAGACTATAGACTGGACTATAGACTAGACTATAGACTAGACTAGACTATAGACTAGACTATAGACTAGACTATAGACTAGACTATAGACTATAGACTAGACTATAGACTAGACTATAGACTAGACTATAGACTAGACTATAGACTAGACTATAGACTAGACTATAAACTAGACTATAAAACTAGACTATAGACTAGACTATAGACTAGACTATAGACTAGACTAATAGACTAGACTATAGACTAGACTATAGACTAGACTATAGACTAGACTTAGACTAGACTATAGACTAGACTATAGACTAGACTATAGACTAGACTATAGACTAGACTATAGACTAGACTATAGACTAGACTATAGACTAGACTAGACTATAGACTAGACTATAGACTAGACTATAGACTAGACTATAGACTAGACTATAGACTAGACTATAGACTAGACTATAGACTAGACTATAGACTAGACTATAGACTAGACTATAGACTAGACTATAGACTAGACTATAGACTAGACTATAGACTAGACTATAGACTAGACTATAGACTAGACTATAGACTAGACTATAGACTAGACTATAGACTAGACTAACTACTATAGACTAGACTATAGACTAGACTATAGACTAGACTATAGACTAGACTATAGACTAGACTATAGACTAGACTATAGACTAGACTATAGACTAGACTATAGACTAGACTATAGACTAGACTATAGACTAGACTATAGACTAGACTATAGACTAGACTATAGACTAGACTATAGACTAGACTATAGACTAGACTATAGACTAGACTATACAAAAAATTAAAAATATCTCCAAATTTTTCATAAATACTAAAATACACAATTTTTATTCAATAATCCCAGATTTGTTGGTGACTCTTTGAATTTTATTGTTTCGGTCGTTTATCAGGATGAAGCTAGGCGCTACAAATTTATTGTTTCACTTTTATAAAGTAAAGTATTACGTGATTTGTAATTTTTATAAATATTTGATTTGCCTTAGAATTAAATACTGATACTGGTATCCCGGAATATGAAGTTAGGTCACATTTCATAATATTTTTTTAAATTGTAAGCAAAAGTGTTAATCTAGTTAATTTTAAATATAAATATTCCATTCCAACGTGATACACAGATTTTAACTTCATTTTGTTGTCCAATATTATTAAATCAACATCAGAAAATTCATAGCGTTTTGCGTAAATAGTCAAAACCACGCAGTAAAATAATTCGTAGGTATTTTAAAATTCAAATTTAAGATCCAAATTCACAGTACATTCGCAAAGAGTTCAGGTCATATTTTATGTGGGTAACGCATTCCGCAACAACATCGAAGAAGTCTAACTTTCACATATTTTCCCGAAAACTTAGCTTACATACTCAGCTCACTCCTATGCAATCGCAAAAAAATTTAGAAACATGACTCTTTAAGCACATGTCGACAATACTTGTTAAAGAAACCTTTTCTCTACCTTGACGAGAAATGAACATGAAAGCTCTCACGATCATAAAATTAAACATCATGTTAGAAGTCATTCTATATTTAAAACCATGAAATTGAAAACATCTCCGAAATAATAAATGTTCTCAATGTACGGGAATATTTTATAGGGTTTATGGACCAGGACTAAGACAATTTTCGGACGAACAATTACACAGTGATACAGCAAAAAAATGCAGGGGTTCTCATATACCAATTCCATTTCGTTATAGTCCATAGAGTAGGAATTTATTTTTAATTTTTCCCGATCACTTCGTTTAGTTCCTTTTTAAGAGCAAAAGTTGTGAAAAAGAGCTATTTTTGAAGTTTTAACTTTAAAAAAAATATATTTTTGGTAGTTTGCAACCGATTTTCAAATTGGATATTTTGTTTTAAAGATACAAGTGTTGTCTTTCAACCCAAAAAAATAAATCCAAAATTTATGATTAATGTCTTGGTTACGGCCATTTAAGTAAAAAAACTCACACTTTTTTCACAATTTTTAATTTTCATACTGCTCTACGTTGGCCATGAAGCAGTAACTTTAGCTTTTATTACATTTGAATAAAAAAGGCACATTAAGTTGGGTTTCCAATGATGGTCAATTTATGATAATCGATGAAAAAGGTTATGAGTTGTGCTAAGTTTTATAAAAATATAGCATATTTCTTCCATACAAAAACGTTCATGTTTCTGTTTTTCTTTGTAACAAGTTTAAAAAATGTTTATAAACATTTTTATACAAAAATTAATTTGTATGGAGAAAACCAAAAATTCGAGAAACATGCTATTAGAAAAATTGGCATAAATCATCCAGTTTTTCGTAGATTTTTATGAAATAACAAGTTTTAGAAACCTTCCTTTATGTGATTCTTCAGGAAAGTAATAAAAGATGAACTCACTGCCTCATGGTCAAAGTAGAGCATGATGAAAATGAAAATTTTTTAAAAAAGTGTGAGTTTTTTTACTTAAACGACCGTAACTCAGACATTTGACCATAAATTTTGGATTTCTTTTTTTGGATTAAAAGACACTTGTATCATTTAAAAAAAAAATATCGTATTTGAAAATCGGATGAAAACTACTAAACTTATGATTTTTCAAATTTAAAACTTCAAAAATGGCTCTTTTTCGCATCTTTTGCTCTTAAAAAGTAAGTTAACGAAGTGATAGGGGAAAACTAAAAATATATTCGTACTCTATGGACTATAACGAAATAGAGTTGGTATATGAGAACGCCTGCATTTTATTTTTCTTCACTTTTGTATCACAGTGTTATTTATAACAATAAGATATCAAAATATGTATGGGGGTCAGTGAAATTAAATAAATTCCTCAAGGGGTCCGCGAAGTAAAAAATGGTGGGAACCGCTGGACTAGACTATAGACTAGACTATAGACTAGACTATAGGCTAGACTATAGACTAAACTATAGACTAGACTATAGGCTAGACTATAGACTAGACTATAGACTAGACTATAGGCTAGACTATAGACTAGACTATAGATTATATTAGAACATAGGTTTAAAAAAAAGTACCAAAATACAGTTTATACCCGTTTACTCGCACAAATACATTTTATTAATATATGATTGAAATTGATCCGATTAACTTGTTCTTAATTTTATATTTAAGCAAAATTTTGGAATATTTTTTTTTTTTGTGAACACACCCTTGCAGACAGAAGGACAGACATTGTATCTTGACTAGTTTCAAATTTACAAAGATTTATGTATATAAATTATGCACACATGCTCTGCAAAAAAAATCGAAGTTGTCTATGGCATATATTATTGAAGAATTCTAAAAACAGACACAAAAAATAAAATCATGTACAAAATTCTATTTAATGCGCAATGTTTTGCATACATGACGTATGATTAATTTTAATTATGAATAAAACTTGGCAACAAAATTTTTTGCAAAAATGTAAAAAACTATGAATTAAACATTTTTTAATAACACTCACAGATATATATACTAGAGGCTATAATTTGCACATAACAAATCAACCATAAAAAATTTAATTTTGTATACAAATTAAATTGTTAAAATTATAATTTTTTCCAACTATAATTTCTGTATAAAAAATATAGAAAAAATAGTTTTTGCATGTGTTAATCAATGGCCAAATTTGTATTTCCTTTTTTTCTTTAAAGCTTAAATAATTTAAAGCCCACACTTAGAACTATAAATTTAATAACTTTTATTTTTTTCTGTTTTAAAAAGACATTTAGAAGAAAAATAAGAATAATAAAGTATTTATAAGTATGTTTAACATAAATATTTAAAATGTTTTATTTATATTTGGCATATATATTTTTCATGTTTTATTTATTTTGCAAAAACGTGTTTGAAATAAATTTAAAGTTTATGTTTATACGATGTGTTGTTAATTTTCAAAGAAAAGTGCAAAAGTCCAAAAGGGAGAAGAAAGGAAAAAGACAAGAGAGATAATATTGAAAGTAAATATTGAAGAATTCAGAAAATGATTTAATCAACAGACTGACGGACGAACAACTTCCGATGATTTATTAAATATTGAGTCATTTAAGTTAATTATAAGAGAAGAATAAAAAAAGTAGAAAGGAGATACAGATAAATGGTAGATATCAATCTATCTATTTAATTATCTATCTATCTATCTATCGATCTATCTATCTATCTATCTATCTATCTATCTATCTATCTATCTATCTATCTATCTATCTATCTATCTATCTATCTATCTATCTATCTATCTATCTATCTATCTATCTATCTATCTATCTATCTATCTATCTATCTATCTATCTATCTATCTATCTATCTATCTATCTATCTATCTATCTATCTATCTATCTATCTATCTATCTATCTATCTATCTATCTATCTATCTATCTATCTATCTATCTATCTATCTATCTATCTATCTATCTATCTATCTATCTATCTATCTATCTATCTATCTATCTATCTATCTATCTATCTATCTATCTATCTATCTATCTATCTATCTATCTATCTATCTATCTATCTATCTATCTATCTATCTATCTATCTATCTATCTATCTATCTATCTATCTATCTATCTATCTATCTATCTATCTATCTATCTATCTATCTATCTATCTATCTATCTATCTATCTATCTATCTATCTATCTATCTATCTATCTATCTATCTATCTATCTATCTATCTATCTATCTATCTATCTATCTATCTATCTATCTATCTATCTATCTATCTATCTATCTATCTATCTATCTATCTATCTATCTATCTATCTATCTATCTATCTATCTATCTATCTATCTATCTATCTATCTATCTATCTATCTATCTATCTATCTATCTATCTATCTATCTATCTATCTATCTATCTATCTATCTATCTATCTATCTATCTATCTATCTATCTATCTATCTATCTATCTATCTATCTATCTATCTATCTATCTATCTATCTATCTATCTATCTATCTATCTATCTATCTATCTATCTATCTAGCTATCTATCTATCTATCTATCTATCTATCTATCTATCTATCTATCTATCTATCTATCTATCTATCTATCTATCTATCTATCTATCTATCTATCTATCTATCTATCTATCTATCTATCTATCTATCTATCTATCTAGCTATCTATCTATCTATCTATCTATCTATCTATCTATCTATCTATCTATCTATCTATCTATCTATCTATCTATCTATCTACTCTATCTATCTATCTATCTATCTATCTATCTATCTATCTATCTATCTTATCTATCTATCTATCTATCTATCTATCTATCTATCTATCTATCTATCTATCTATCTTCTATCTATCTATCTATCTATCTATCTATCTATCTATCTATCTATCTATCTATCTACTCTATCTATCTATCTATCTATCTATCTATCTATCTATCTATCTATCTATCTATCTATCTATCTATCTCTATCTATCTATCTATCTATCTATCTATCTATCTATCTATCTATCTATCTATCTATCTATCTATTAGGGATGCCAAACGGGACTGGCTTTTACAAATCCCGGGATTCGGGATTTTGAAAATTGCAATCCCGGGATCCCGGGATATTTCGGGATCCCGGGATTTTTCGGGATCCCGGGATTTTTCGGGATTTCGGGATTTTACGGGATTTCGGGATTACATAAATTTAATTATTTTATACATGAAAATCTGAAATCTTCATGTTTGTGAAGAAAATTGTTTAATCTTGTGAAAATTAATCGACAGAAGATAAATTATTTATTTTTCATAAAAAATTTGTTGAATTTTACCTTAATTCCGATGTATTTAAGCAATTTATTGATGAAAAACTAAATTTCTAAAAGAGGCTTTATATGGGAGCTAGGGTCAAATATGGGCCGATCCTCAAACATTTGGGAAGAGGCATGTAATTTTATATAAAGGTTAGTTATGCTGAATGTCATCGCGATACTAATGGTTATAAGTAAATTTTTGGACGTTTAAGATATTTTTTAATGGGGGCTAATGTCAAACGACGACTCAGAAAGCGATTCTGATTCGATCGGTATACTTTAAGGTGGGTGTAGGACCAATAGGTTATAATAAATATAACGTTCAATCCTTCGAATATCAGGTTAGATCATAAATGAACCTTTTCTTTGAAACATGTTATCTACATTCAGAACAATTTAATTTACCTTTACTGTTATCACTCAGATTTATAGAAAGCATTCCAGCAAAATTAAAACGAAGTACTTCCAAAAGTATACCATTTATCACCACTTTAAAAGTAGCACTAAGTGAATTTTTTAACCTTCTGAGGAAGTGATGTTTAAAGACTTCCGAAGATTGGAAAATAATTATATTTTTTCAAAGCTGAAGATATTTTTTTGTTCTTACATTCTTGGGAGATAAAACATTTTACTTTTCGG